>NW_011888838.1:7455211-7589418 GCF_000151845.1 Pteropus vampyrus
TTCCTTCCTTCCTTCCTTCCTTCCTTCCTTCCTTCCTTCCTTCCTTCCTTCCATCCTTCTTTCCTTTTTTTTCCCTTCCTCCTATCTATCTTTCTTTGGTTTTGGAGGGAAGTTAAATAGGAATTGTCCTTTTATTCATTATTTAATGAACTATCTTGTTAGGATTTTAACCTTTTTTCCATACTTTTTTTCTTTTGGAGGACAAATTCCAGATTATATACTAATAGCTTGCTACAAATAAGAATAAAGTTTTTAGAAATAGAAATTGAAAGTTTTAATAGGCCTACTTAGTAGACGTACCATTATAGAGTTTTATATACTATAGTTAATATACAAATGTAGAAAGTCCTTAGGTAAGAATTGTGAAAAATAATGTAAATTGAGCCACTTCAAAATGGAGTCAAAACTGCCATTACATAGGAATTGCCTTGTATGTCTTACTCTTCACACACTTTGAAGGTTTAAACTGGACCAAATAACCTTTAGACTAAGCAACCTTGTATTCCAAACAACTCTTTGCAGAGTTAACAGGAAAACAGACACTATGACTGCTGGACTGAAAACTAAAGACCTTCTTTAGAATTAGCACCATCATGTGGAGCTATAGAATCACTCAGCTTATTTGCACCTATGGAAATGTCTTCCTTGGCTTATTAACATCAACAGAATTTTTTTTCTTTTATTTACGTTAATGATTCCCCTTTTCTTTCTCATAAATACTCCTTGCCTTCACCACCTAGTCGGAATACTATTTGGGTTTCTGCCTGAATCAGTGCTTCCTAGGATTGCAATTCTTTTTTGATCTCAAACACTTGTGCCTCCCACTTTGGCTTTTTATTTTTTTATATTAACAGAGTATGTAAAGAGTAGAAATCTGGAATTGTAAAGACAAGAAAATTAAAGTTAATTGAATATCATAAATTAGAAAATGTATATTGCTTGACAATAATTGAGGATTTTAAATTGTTTTTAACTGTAAAACATTTAATTAAGATTAGGCTTCTCTTTCTAAATCAGCTACACTTTGAAAGAGTCCTAATAAAACCTGGATATATAAAGTATGTACCTGGGCATGATTCCTCTCTATGTATACTTTCTCACTTTTCCTGGATCTTGGACCTCATGCACTTGAGAACTTTTGAGAGTAGTCTGTGCAGGTCATAAGATCTCACATAGTAAGAAGTTATTAGAGTCTTAACATTTTTATCTCCATTCACTTGAAAATAAATGACTTCATCAAAATATGTAGTTCCATAGCAATGCAAAGGCTCAGTAGGCAAATGACCAAATGTGTCCAAATATAACATTTTAATGTTTTGAGAAATTATTACTTAAAGGTAGTTCCAGTTATGCTCAGGGTATAACCAGTTTCAATTTTCACTTGGAAAGAGTACCAATACCCCACTCTCTAATTGGCAAAGTGGCTGCTCACTAGGATTGGAGGTTGTACTGACCTTCTGTGGAATCTGGGCAAGGGCTGAGGCAATGAGATTGGCTTTTTCTTCTGTAAGATTTTTAACCATTGACCCCAGAGAAAACACCACAATACCATATTCACCTGAACTTTGGACAAATTCTTCCATTTCCTGCAGAGATAAAATTTTCTTTTATAAAAATATAGGATTACAGAGAAAAAAAAGACACTCTACTCTTCTAAATATGCAGAGTCAAGAAAAGTAACAGAGACATTGTTAGACTGGTCTTCTTCTGTCTCGTAGAACTCTATGAGAAAATATGTTTCTGAAAAGTATGGCTTAAATATATAATGAGTGATTATAAATAGAGTCATGGAGTCAAACCATTGTACCAAATGAATAGATGATAAGAAACAGATCTTCTCATGGTATAAGGAGCGATTACTCCCAAGGTTTAATTTATAAACCAACAGAGTTGTTTGCAAACTCATAAAAATATTCCTTGGAGGGGAACCCATAAAAAGATTTTGAACTAGGCTTAAAATTTTTTAGCATGCTAGTTTACAGCCAATAAATTATTAATAAATTGATCTAACTTTCTGTTAGGTATTTAGGATATTTTTGTCATACTTATTTTTTTATGTATTTATAAGGCTAAAAAATGAATTTTTAAAAATAGGATATATATATATATATACACATATATATATAGTAATATGTTTAACAGGTGACAACACAGTCAACCTCTTGTTATAATCATAACATTTATAACATAGTGATTTTCTGCCTTCCACAAGAGTGTGAGTCTAACTGCATTAATTTGAGCCTTGGCACAGAAGTAAAATATAAATTTCTCTGCAAAGTAAAATTCTTTTGTAGATTGCTCACAGTTGTGCAAGTGGAGCACTGTAAAGTCTGGGATTAGGGTCTTTCACATCATACTCTATGTGAATATCACCCTCTACAGATGTGTCATGCATTCCCCTTGTAACTATTTTTGGTTGCCCTGTCATCACTGATGTTCTCAGTTTAAGGCTAATACAATCACTAGAGGAAAGATGATGCCATAGAGCACCTGCAATCTTCTACAGAGATTATTTTTGTTTATCTACAACCCAAGCAAATGGGTATCAGTCTCCTCACTCTTTATTGATAAAGATAGTTATATATTATTTTTATATTTACCTATTATTTTTATATTTGCCTCTCAATTTTTATATTTACCTATTATTTTTATATTTGCTTCTCAATATTGTTTTCTTCCAACATTTTTGGCAGTCTATCTTAATTCTTCAAAAACTTTGGAATGTGTTATACAATTTTCTTTTTATCTTCCCCCGCAACTCCCCCCAAAAACTTGGCATAGTAGTCTTAAAAAAAAATTTAGCATTTGTATCTCTCAATTCTATGACTTCTACTTTATGTTGATGACTCCCAATCTATTTCTAATGGTCACTGCTTAGACAGAAACCTTATATTATCCAGATGATTTTTAGAACTCTCCACACGAAAATTCCTTTGGCTCTTTAAAGTGAATTTGAAATTGAACTCATAATTGTCATCTCAAAAGTTTTTCCACTAATTGTTTCTTATTTCAGTAAAGGTAACTGCTATCTAAGAAGCCGTATGTGATTCTGTGTCTTCTGACAACACTTAACCTCTTCTTACCGAATCCTATGGAGTCTAACTGAGAGTTCTCATGAAAGCCCCTTTCACCTTCAGTCATAGTAAATGTCCTTATTCATAACTCCATCATGCATCTTAGGATGACTACAGCAGTCTCCTTAGTAACTTCTAAGGCTCTAGTTTCCTGTCCCTTCAATTTAGTACCCATACCACAGACACACTAAAATGTTTTAAATATACTGTTAAAGCACTTCATTCTTCATCTTAAAAATTAAAGTCCCCCAAACAGTAATATCACTTATGAGACACCTATGACTTAGAAAACTGATTTGGAGTAGCACACTGAAGATATCCGGCAGCATATGTCTATTATGTAGGCTGTAATCTTTAAAGGAAAATCAGATTTTTTATCATAAGATACAAAAATCCTTCACTATAAGAGACTTACCTTAGGTAATGGTTGGGCAGGTTTACAATGCAATCCTCCTACAAACTCAAAATTGGGTAAGTATGGACGAGGAAATTCAAAATCCCAATATGTACGCATTAGCCAAATTTCTGCTTTCCCCATAGTCTCACATAATGTAGTGGGTCTTCCTAAAGAACATAAAGTTGGGTGGAGGTTATTAGCATATACGTTTGCTCGGGAAAAAAATGTACCACTAATTTTCTGATGTGCTATTAATAAAAAATATATCTAGGTCTTCTAGACTACTTAGTATGTCTAGATGTTAAAAGAAAGGGGAATTACAAGTAATAAGGAAGAAAGAATGGAGGAAGAAAAAGAAAAAAAGGGTAGAGGGGAGAAGCAAGAAGAGAGATAAGAAGGAGAGAGGGAGAGAATATTTGGGTGATGAAAGAACAGTAATGTGTAAGATAAAACTACTTTTAATAAAATAAATTCTACAACATCAAATAGAAATGAATAAAAGTAAATTCACAAAAATATTTCAATAAAAAATTTAACCACAACTCCAAGTGCTGATGAATTTAATACTCATTGTTTCCTTTCAATGAATTGGCACATGATAAATTAGCCCCATCATATCAGCCCCAAATGACCTCTTAATAGTTTTCTAATTTCCAGTCAGGAATGTTTATCTGACTTCCAGCTTGTTATAGTTTCTGGCTCACTAATATTGTTGAAGTACCTTACAGTTTACTTTATCTTCCTGAGTCGAATCCAATCCCTTCCAATTTTTTTGCCATTATTTCCTCAGTAGAAAGTCCCTGAGTAATTCATAGTCACTATAACCCACTTTGGAAAGTAAAGTGCACATCCTGCATTACCAATAGCACACACTTATTTTAGTGTTACCTTTAAATGATGTGTTTGGAAAGGGACAGATTTTAGGAAATTTATGGAGAAGAATGAATGTTTGCAAATGACCAAATCAACCATTTTTTTACACACAGAAAACATGTTTTGTATCTAAGTAAAAAAACACTCAGACACAATCCTTCTTTATTAAGGATTCTAATCAAATTGGTGATCATATACAACCCAGGTTAGAAAGCCTCTTTTTAGTCATTATTTTGTAATATTTAAGTATATGTCTGAGGTTAAATAACGAATGCTTTAATTTGATAATGAAGAAGCATTCCACAAAGACACTCAGGTGTAAATTGCCAGAGATTGAATAAGAACTTCCACCTCACAGCTTCCATGCCAGTATGCTTATGCCCTTCAGATATATTGTTCCCTTTGTGTGACATCCTGCCTTGATTATCAACTCCTTAGGTAAAATTATTGTGCACAACCTTTTAGATCACATTTTCAGAAAGACCTAGCTTAAAGTATTCACGAAAATTCTATATTTGAAGGGTCGATGCACAGTAAAAAATATAAAGCAAAACAAAAATGAAGAGAATGACATTGAGCAAATTATGCAAAAGTTGGCACATAATTTCATAAGACATTTTCAATGCCATACTGCGAAATTACAAATCAAAAATATTACGCAGCCGTAAGAGATGAAATACTGCCATTTGCAACAAAATGGATGGACCTTGAGATAATCATGCTAAGCAAAACAAGCCAGACAGAAAAGTTGAAAATCGCATGATATCACTTATATGTGGGATATAGACCTAAAAACAACAAACGAACAGGACAAACAAACAGAGACTCATGGTCATAGAGAATACACTAGTGGTTACCAGAAGGCAGCGGGGAGAAGGGAGGGAAATGGGGTAAAGGAGGTCAAATATGTGGTGACAGAAAGAAATTTAACTATGGGAGGTGAACACACAGTGTAAACATATATATATGCCTTATTGTTAAAATGTACAGCTGAAACTTATTGGATGTCGTTAACCAATGTCACCATAAAATATTAATTAATTAATTGATTTAAATAAAACAATAATAAAATTTACCACCAATCTCTTCTCCATATTTATGTTATTATTCAAAATGAATTACAAAGTGGAGAATGATGTAAATAATATATCATTAATAAATTGGCTATTAAATTTGAGTTACCATGTCATTATTGTTATTGTTTGAATCTATTATTTTAATTGTACATCCTAAGTCTACTGAGGTGGATTTTAATGTTAAGGAATTTTTAGAGGTAGCCTGAATTTATGGCAAAATGCTTTAATGTAGATGAGATAGGTGGGAATTTCAGTGAGAGACAATTACCAATTTCTCAAAGATAAATCATGTTAGCTGGGTTAATAACTAACAGCAGCTTTTCCAGTCTCTCTAAGTGATTAATTTCTTTCCAAAGGCATAAAAGAAAATTAATCTGTATAATTTCTGAATTACTATTTAAAAATTAATACTTTTCAATATATTTGTTTTTAGTTATTTGTAATAAAATATAAATAAATAAGTGTACATTTTTAGAGCTATCTTTGGATCACAGAAAAATTGAGGAGAAGGTTGAGATATTTCTTATATACTCTTGTTTTGGCAATTGTACATAAAGTTGCTATAACCATCCACATGCAAGTTTTTGTGTGGACATAACTTTTCAAGGGCTTTTGGCAAATACCAAGGAGCACGATATTGGTAAGAGTATGTTTACTTTTGTGAGACCTACAAAATGTTTTCTACAGTGGTTATACCATTTTACATTTCCAAGTGCAATAAATGAGAGTTTTCTGTATCGAAATTCGCCAGCATTTGGTGTTGTCAAGTGTTCTGTATTTTGATCATTCTAATATGTATAGTGATATCTCATTGTTTAAATTTGCATTTCCCTCATGACATATAATATGAAGCATTGTTTTATATGCTTTTCTATTTGCTAACTGTATATATTCTCTAGCAAGTTGTCTGTTAATGTCTTTGGCCCATTTTTAAATCAGATTTTATGTTTTCTTATTGTTGAGTTTTAAGAATATTTAAAAAATATATTTTGGATAACAGTCTTTTATCAGACATGTCTTTTGCAAGTATTGTTTCCCAGTCTGTGTATTTTCATCCTCTTGACATTATCTTTAACAAAACAGAATTTTTACACCTGAAATTACTGGATTTCATTAACCAATGTCACTATAATAAAAATAAACAAATTTTAAAAAACCAGAATTTTTAATTTTGACAAAGTTCAGCTTATCTATTATGTCTTTAATGGATTATGCCTTTATGTTGTACCTAAAAAGTACTTGCCATACTCAAAGACATCTAGGTTTTCTCCTCTGTTATCTTCCAGGAGTTTATAGTTATATCAATAACCCATTTTGAATTAAATTTTGTAAAACTTAAAAGGTCTGTATCTAGATTTATTTTTTTTCATGTGGATGTCCAGTTGTTCCAACACAACTTTGAAAAGACTGCATCTTTTGTACTGCCTTTGTTCCATTGACAAAAACCAATTGACTATATTGTGTGGGTCTCTTGATGGGCGTTCTATTCCAACAGATCTCTTCTGTTCCATTGATCTATTTGTCTTTCTTTTGCTAATACCACACTGTCTTGATTTCTGTAGCTGTATAGTATGTCTTAAATAGTATTCATCCTCCAATTTTATTTTTCTCCTTAAATATTGTGTCAACTACTTGAAATATTTTTGCCTCTTCATGTAAACTTCAGAATCAATTTGTCATTATTTGTGATAGATCTTACTGGGATTTTAAATGGGATTTCATTTAATCTTGCATCAAATTGAGAAGAACTAACATTTTGACAATATTGACAATAGTCCATTTATTTAGATCTTTGATTTTGTTCTTCAGAGTTTTGTATATACAGATTTTGTATATATTTTGTTAGATTTATATCTAAGTATTTTATTTTTGAGGGTGCTAATATAAATGACGTGTTTTTAATTTCAAATTCACTTGTTCATTACTAATATATAGAAAAATGATCAACTTTTATATATTAATCTTGTATACTGTAATCTTGCTGTCATTGCTTACTAGTTCTGGGAAGGTTTTTTTTTTTGTCCCTTCTTTTAGATTTTCTACATATAGTCATTTATTGCTTAATGATGAGAATACATTCTGAGAACTTTGTTTTTAGGCAATTTTATTGTTGTGTGAACATCATAGAATGTACTTACACAAACTTAGATGGTATAGCCTACTACATACCAAGGCTATATGGTATAGCCTAGTGCTCCTAGGCTACAAACCTCTAGAGCATGTTACTGTAATGAATACTGTAGGCAGTTATAACACAATGGTATTTGTGTATCTAAATAAATCTAAACATAGAAAAGCCACTGTAATAATATGGTATAAAAGGTAAAAAATGATACACATGTATAAGGCTCTTATTATGAATGTAGCTTGCAGTACTGGAAGTTGCTCTGATGAGTCACTGAGTGAGTGGTGTTATTGTGAAGACCTAGGACATAACTGTTCACTACTTTAGACTTTATAAACAACATACACTTAGGCTACACTAAATATATAAAAATATATATTTTTATTATTTATGCCTACAGCACCTGGTCTTCCTAGGTGGTTTCCCATCCAAATACTAACCAGGCCCAACCCTACTTAGCTTCCGAAACCAGACATTAGGCTTGTTCAGGGTGGTATGGCCATAGACCATGGACTGTGGCTCCATTGGGGAGTGAACTCAGGACCTTCTGCGTGTAAAGCAGATGTGCTAAATGCTACACTATGGAACCACATCCTAAAAATATTTTTTATTCAATAATAAATCGACCTTAGCTTACTTTAACTTTTTTTTTACTTTATAAGCTCTTTAATGTTTTTATATTTTTGATTCTTGTGTAATAACGCTTAGCTTAAAATAAACACATTGTACAGCTGTACAAAAAATGTTTTCCTTCCTTATATTCTTATTTTATAAACATTTTTATATTTAAAAAAATTTTAAACTTTTTAACCATTTTCCTGTTTAGAAAAAAAAAGTGCAGCTGATTGCCAGCATTAATTTAACATCATGTGTAGGAATATTATGTTTTCTAGGATTTGAAATTTTCAGCAATGAGCATTACTATATTTTGTAAATGAGAATACCACCACTAAAAACAGAATGCTATAAATTGAATGATGTCATTTCTTTCCAAAGACTATCAATGTGCTAGAGTAATGCGAAAATGATAATAAAAGAGAGATATTTCATGGAAAACTTTCAGAGTAAGGTTAGGATTATAATTTGTGAGTTATCTTGGTGTTAAGCGCTGCAGCTGCAAGTGCCGCTGGAGAGTATTCTTGGGGCAAATGGGAAATGGGTTAAACATGTTTTTACAGTCTGTAACTCAGCCACCTGGTTGCAAGCTTGCCTTCACAAGGTTTTTCATTGGTCTTAAACTGCCGTAGGGTTTCACATTCTCTTATATGGATCTTAAAGCTCTCACAAAGGCATATTTGTCGGTGGATAGATGCCAAATTATTGTTGTTCTATAGGGGGAATACATGAGGGACAACTTATTTGGTATCTTGCTAATGATTGATTCTTGATATCTGAAGGGATAATACCCTCTCCCTTGTAACTCCTCTTCTAGAGTAACTTGGTTATTCTTAGCCCTTTGCTCTTCTGTATAGATTTTAAAATCTCTTGTAAAATTCTACGAAAAGTGTCAAGTTTCATGACGCACTGCCTATACACAGATGGTTCATACTGGTTATTAAACTATTTATTTGTTTAATCAATGCAGTATAAATTCAAATTATGCATGAAGCTAAGGATTTTTAAAGTGAGTTTCTTTGATCATTAGTTCCATGAAATAATGTATCTATTGGAAAATCAGTGTTATGGCCTGAACTGTATTCCTTTATCATTCATACATTAAATTCTGACTGTATCTGCAGATAGGTCTTTTAAAGAAGTAATTAATGTGAAATGAGGTCATAAAAGTGAGCCTTTATTCAAGGTGACTGGTCCCCTATAGGAAGAGAAAGAGATACTAGGTATGTGAATCCACAAAGGAAAGACCATGAGAGCACATAGCGAGAAGGTCGTCATCTACAAGTCATGGAGATAGGCCTTGGAAGAAACCAGCCCAGAAAACGCCATAGTCTTGAAATTCTAGTTTCCATAACTGTGGGAAAATAAATTTCTGTTTTTTACGCCCCCTAATTTATAGTATTTAGTCGTAGTAGCCCTAGCAAACTAATACAAGCAAGGAGTTAAATTAGTTAATATTTCTAATACTCAATATGATCTTTTGTTTATTAATTCATGTTCCTTCATGATTCTCAAAAATAGTTGGAGTGGCAGGCAGCTCAGTTGATGGAATCAGATCAGAGCAATATATATGAAAATTGCAAATGAATTTTTTTTTTAATTAGGGCAAGCAATTAAAAATAGAATAATATAAGTAGTGAAGTAAAAATATATGTTATCTTTCTACAGCTCAAGCTATAAATTCTTTTAGTGTTTTCTATTTAATCATTCAGGTTTTTATACAATACTCACCTAAGAAGTATAAAGCATCTTAGGAAACTTCAGTATAATCAGCCATTATGAAACAGTACACATAAGACTTTCTGCAGTTTCATCATAAATTTATGAGAGATAAAAATGGCAAGTTCTCCTGAATGGTATTAATTTTGACTATAATAATACATAATTCTCAAATTTTTGGAGAAAAATTCAGGCAAAGTAAATTACATTCCAAATTCAATCCTATTGTTAATATAGCTCAGGTTTTAGTATATTATTGGAATCAGGCAAGGAGAACATCTTAATCTTATAATGAATATTACATTTTACCAGTAAAAAGTCAAACCTCCACTTGGAAAACTTATTTGTGATATCCTACATCTGACAAAAGGTACATCTTCCATTGGACTGACATTTATTAGTGTTTTATATTTTATTGTGTTTGAATAATAGCCTATTAAGTATCAAGGTATCTTACAAAATGATTAGATAACTGTAAAGAAGAATAACCATGGAAAGATATTTTTTGCTTTCCCTTCCCAAAAGATAACAGTTTATTGCTAGCATTTGTAGAATTTTATGTGGAAACAAAAGTTTTAAAATACACTTCTTTCATTTTCTTAGACTTTTCTCAAACCTTTTAAGTTTCTTTTAATAACTAATTTAGAATGAAAAGCAGAGTTTCTTACTTAATGCTTCACTGTAAAACTGGTCTCAAAACTGAAAGTCATGTTGCTGGAGCCAGAAGTCAAATAAAATAGAAAGCATTAACTGTTACCCTATTCAGGAAGGTTATTCTGTCTGGTAGTCCCCCCATGGCAACAGGCATGTAGGAAGGTGGAGCTAGAAGTTTTCCACAGAATTTCTCTATAGTGTTACCCATAAAGAACCTTAGTGTGTACACAAAAGGGACTTCCAATAACTCAGCAATCAGGTCTCCACAGGGCAGCACAGGGTCTATAACTATTATATCATAGTTGGTTGCCTGGAGTTTCATCATGATTGACTGGTTATAGACTATGCTCTCACTTAGAAGTTTTAAATTTCCACTTATTTGAAAAAAAATCTTGCAGTTTCATTGCTGCCTGCCAGCATGACAATGTGGGCATGATGTTAGTCACTATGTCTAAAAAGTCATTTAGTATATTTGCAGCAATCTCTCTGTCATGAGGCATAGGGACCACCTCAAAGTTCAGTGTGGAAGGCTTGCTGTAGTCAATTATAAAAGAGTTTGGAGAAATCAGCACAGTCACATCATGGTCCCTTTCTATGAGTTTCTCCAGAATAATCTTTAGATTGAGCCAATGGCTCATGTCACAGGGCCATACCAGAATCTTCCCACAGAATCCACAGCCAGTGTAGCAGAGCTGCAGCATAAGAATTGCTGAAATTCATTTTTCAAACACCATGACAGAGTTTTTTCACACATTGCTACAGAGGTTGAATATTTGCTGGGCACAGAGTGAACTGGCAGTTCAGATTAGTTAAAAATTAATTTCTAGAGCTAGTAAGTGAAACTTATATGCAGAGAACTTTTTAGTGTTGTTGCCTGGACACAGTACTTTATGATACTTGTTCAGGAAGAGATATGAAATACTTAAAGATTTTGTAGGAGGTGATGTGGGAGTTTCTGGGCAAGATGGTGGAGTAGATAAACATTGTGCTTGTCTCCTTCCATAACCACATTGAAATTACAACTAAATCGTAGAGTGATTGCCCTGGAGAAGGATACAAAGAAGAGGTCACATCAAGACTGGTAGGAGGGGCAGAGATGTGAAACAGGTTGGCCCCACACCCATATGTGGTGGAGGATTGGGAGGGATATTTTGGCTGTGTAGGTTTCCCTGGAAAAGCAAGGGGTCCCAACCTCACACTGAGCACCCCAACGCAGGGTTCCAGTGCTGGGAAGAGGAGTCCCTACAACATCGGCTGTGAAAATCAGCAGGAATTGCATCAGTCAGGGAGAGATAGAAGGCTGCTGAAAATCCAGACATCCTGTTAAAGGCACTCAGATTCACTCACTCATAGGCACTCATCTTGGGTTCCAGCAGAGGGACGGAGACTTGGGAGGTGCCAAGACATACAGTAAAAGACTGAGTTCTGTTGATTTAAAGCAAGGGCCGTAGGAACAGTTGCCATTATTTCTGAGTTGAGCCCTCTTTCCACGCAGCCTGAGGGCAGGCATCATTCTTCTTGTGTTGAGACCTTCTCCCACAGGGCAAAATCTGAATCTGCATTGGTCTGATGGATTCTGCTTGCTGCACCCTGGTGACTTCCTGAAACACTGCCCAACCCAACTCTCAAACAGCAGGAGGCAATTTCTGCACCAGGTAACAGACCTACTGCAAGCACCACAGAAGGCTCTTTAAGCAGCAAACAGCCAGCCTTGGATTGTGTATCACAAGAGGCAGTTTTGGTGGTGGGCAACCAGCTCCAACTCACATTGCAGTCTTTCTCAGAAAGCTCTTGGGAGTAGGTCTGTGGGCTGAGAAGGGTAGTGGCTGGCCTCGGTGTGCTTTGAGACTTTTGTAAGTAGCCCCAAGCTATGCACTGACATTAAACTTGAATCTGCATTTACCTGGGGAACACCACTTATCCCACTCTGGTGATCACTGGGATCTCACCTTGCCCAACTCTAGTATGGCTGAGACTATTTTAGTGGCTAAGTTCTACAAGCAGTGGCAGGTGGCCTCAGGCTTCTGGATGCCCTAGGCCTTTTGTTGAACTGTCCCAGGATCCATAGTTTCCTATGCAGCTCCAGGTCCAGCATAGGCAACGAATGACTGAGGATAGCTTTGCAGCTCCTACCAGGCATCCCCAGGCAGGTTACAGGCAGTGGCTGACCTTGGCTGTGAGAGAGACCCTACCAAGAGTCTCCAGAATCAACTCATCTGAAGGCCAGTTTTAGACCACAACAGAACACTACCTGATTAGCCCCAAAAGTGGCACACCCAAAGAGTGATATCAACAATCACACAGCTTGCTGAGGTAAACCTCACTCCATGGGGTTACCCTCACACAGCAGCTCATACTCTGTGGGCATGGTCAGTACTCACAGCCAGTCAACCTGAGAGTCAATCTAACCTACTCATGTGCCAACAGCAATCAACAGGAGGGCACATACAACTCACACAAGGATCATTCCCGGAGCAGCCAGCACAGGTGATCAAGGAAACTGTGCCACTGGGCCATACAGGGCACCTACTACATAAGGTCACTGGTCAAGACTGGGAGATATAGAAACTTAATACATAGAAACAAACAGAGAGGCAACCAAAATGAAGAAACAAGGAAACATGTCCTAAATGAGAGAACAAGAGAAAACTCCGGAAACAGAACTAAATAAAATAGAGGTGAGAAGTGACATCAGAAGCATGGTGGCACCTTGATCTCGCTCCTTGAAAAATTATAGCTTATTACCTAAGTAAAATAACAGACAGAAACACAAAGCCAAAGAAACAATGGAGACAGCAAGATTCCAGAAAATAAAAGTTAAAATGGCTTTAGAAAAATTTCATATTTCAATAATTGCCCTAAGTGTAAATGGACTAAACTCACCAATAAAAAGGCATAGTGTAGCAGATTGGAACAAAAATCAAAATGCAACCATAGGCTGCCTTTAACAGACACATCTCAGCTGCAAGAGTAAATATCGACTCAAAGTGAAAGGATGAAAGACAGGCAAATGACATCCAGAGAAAAGAGGGCATAGCTATATTTATATGTGACAAAATAGACTTCAAGATAAAAAAGGTCATGAGAGACAAAGATGGACACTTCATAACGCTAAAAGAGACAATACATCAAGAAGACATAACACATCAATATACATGCTCCTAATCAGGGAGTACCAAAATATATAAAGCAACTAATAACAGAACTAAAGGGAGAAACTGACAAAAACACAAGTATAATAGGGAACCTAAATACCCCACTGTCAGCTATGGAAAGATCATCCAAACAGAAAAATCAATGAGGAAATATCACCCTTAAAAGATATATGAGACCAATTAGACATAATTGACATTTACAGAACCTTTCAAAACACCAGATTATACCTTCTGTAGTGTACTGTCTTCTCTAGAAACATTCTCAAGAATAGACTATATGTTGGGAAACACAACTGGCCTCAACAAATTTAAGAAGCTTGAAATTACACCAAGCATATTCTTTGACCAGAATGCTTTAAAACTAAAGATCAACCTCAAAAAGGAAGTAGGAAAAAACACGAATATGCAGAGATTAAATGACATGCTACTAAAGAATGACTGGGTCAAAGAAGAAACAAAAGAAGAGATCAAGAGATACATGGAAAAAAATGAGAATGAAAATACAACATATTGAAATTTTTGTGATATAATAAAAGCAGTAATAAGCAGAAAGGTCATATCATTACAGACCTATCTCAAGAAACAAAAAAGATTCCAAATAACCTAATATTACATCTTAAAAAACTAAAAAAAGAAGAACAAATGAAGCACAAAGTCAGCACAAGGGAGGACATAATCAAAATTAGAGCAGAATTAAATGAAATTGAGAACAAAAAGAAAATAGAAAAAAATAATGCCAAGAAGAGCTGTTTCTTTGAAAAGATAAATAAAATTGACAAACCCTTGGCTAGATTCACTAAGGAAAAAAGAAAAATGATACACATATATAAAAACACAAATGAAAAAGAAGTTACTATAGATAGCGAAATATAAATATCATATGAGAATACTATGAAAGTCTATATGTCACTGAATTCAATAACCTAGAAGAAATGGACAAGTTCTAAGAAATATACAACCTTCCTAGGCTAAATCACGAAGAACTGGAAAATTGCAATAGACCTATCAACAGTAAGAAAATTGAAATAATCATCAAAAACCTCCCTAAAAGTAAAAGTCCAGGATCAGATGGTTTCACTAGTGAATTCTACCAAACTGTCAAAGATGATTTCATACCACTGCTTCTCAAACTCTTCCAAAAAATTAAAGAGGCAATACTTCCTATCTTATTTTATTAGGCCAACATTATTAAAGATAACACACGAAAAAGAAAACTACAGACCAATGTCTCTGATGAATACAGAAATGGAAGATATTCCATGTTCATGGATTGGAAGAATCAACATAATTAAAATGACCTTATTACTCAAAGCAATATACAGATCGAATGCAATCCCCATCGAAATTCCAGTGGCATTTATTTTTAAAGAAACAGAACAAAAAATTATCAGATATGTATAGAAATACAAAAGACCCCGAATAGCCAAAGCCATTGTGAGAAAAAAGAACAAGGCTGGAGGTATCACTCTGCCTGACTTCAAATTATACTACAAAGTGACAATAATCAAAACAGCATGGTATCAGCAGAAAAAACAGGCACATAAACCAACAAAACTAAATTGAGAGTCCAGAAATAAACCTCGTATATAGGAGCAAATAATTTTTGATAGAGAAGCCTAAAACATAAAATAGATAAAGAAAATCCTTTTTAATAAATTGTGCTGGGAAAGTTGGAAAGCCGGATGCAAAGAAATGAAATTAGACTGCTATCTCTCATCATGAATCAAAATTAATTAAAAATGGATTAAAGACCTGAAACAATAAATTTGATTGAAAAAACATAGATACTAAACTCATGGACCTTGGACTTAGAGAGGATTTTAAGAATTTGACCTCAAAGGCAAGGGAAGTAAACGCAAAAGTAAATGAATAAGTTTATGTCAAACTTCCGCATATCAAGAGATACTATCAACAAGACAAAGAAGTACCCATCTGAATGGGAGAACATATCTGCAAAAAACATCTCTGAGGCTATTATCAAAAATATAAAAAGAACTCATACAATTTAACAATAAAATTAACAAATAACCCAATTAAAAAAATGGCAGAGGACTTGAACAAATAATTCTCTCAAGAAGACATATGAGAGGCGACAGACATAGGAAAAGATGTCCAACTTTATGAGCTATTAGGGAAATATAAATCAAAACCATAATGATATATCACTTCATACCTTTTAGAATGACTATCCTCAACAGAACAAGTAATAATAAGTTTTGGAGAGGTTGTGGGGAAAAATAAACACTTATATACTGCTGGTGGAAATGTAAATTGGCACAGCCACTATGGAAAACAGTATGGAGGTTCATCAAAAAATTAAAAATGGAGTTACCATATGACCCAGCAATCCCTCTTCTGTGTATTTACCCCCCAAATCGAAAACATTTATCTGTAAAGATATATACAACCGGATGTGCACAGCAGCATTATTCATGGTGGCCAAGACATGGAAATAAACAAAGTACACTTTAATAGATGATTAAATAAAAAAGATATAGTACATATATAAAGTGAAACATTACTCAGCTATAAGAAAAGATGAAATTCTGTAATTTGCAACAACATGAATGGATCTTGAGATTATCATGCTGAGAAAAATAAGTCAGACAGAAAAGGTTGAGAACCATATGATTTTACTTATGTGGGATATAAAACTGAAAGCAACTAATGAATGAGACAAACAAACAGAGATTCATAAATATGGACAACAGTTTCGTGGTTACCAGAAGGAAGATCAGGAGGAGAAGGTAGATAAAAGTAAAGGGGTCCAAATATATGGTGATGGAAGGAAATTTAATTTTGGGTGGTGAACGCATAATGCAATATTCATGTAATGTATATTGGACTTGTACACTTGAAACCCATTTGATTTTATTGACCATTGTCACCCCAATAAATTTAATAAAAAAAAATGGAGGCAAGAAATGTATCATATACAGTGTTCAAAACACTGGTTATAAAGATGCTCAAGGAACTTTGTAAGAACTTCAACAAAGAGACAGTAAGCATAAAAAAAAAGACATAGAAACTATTAAAAAAAACAGTGAAAAATGAAGAATACGATAACTGGAATGAAGAATACAATAAAAAAAATCAACAGCAGATTACATGAAACAGAGAGTCAATTGACAATTTGGAAGACAACCTAGCAGAGAATACCTAAATAGATCAACAAGAAAAAATGATCCAAAAAAGAGTGAAGATATTTTAAGGTAGCTCTGGGACAACATCAAGCATACCAACATTCACATTATAGGGGTACCAGAAGGTAGAGAGAGAGCAAGAGATTGAGAACCTATCTGAAAAATAATGACTAAAAACACTCCTAACCTGGTAAAAAAAAAAAATACACATAGAAGTCCAGGAAGCCCAGAGAGTCCCAAAGAAGAACTCAGACCCATACCAAGACACACCATATTTAAAATGGCAAAGCTTGAAGACAGAGAGAGAATCCTAAAAGCAGAAAGAGAAAGATAGTTAGTTACTTACAAGGGAACTCCCATAAGACTGACAGATGGTTTCTCGACAGAGAGTCTGTAGGCCAGAAATGATTCGGATGAAATATTCAGTGTGATGAAAAGAAAGGACCTAAAATTAAGACTACTCTACCCAGCAAAGCTATGATTTAAAATTGATCAGTAAAAAGCATCCTAGATAAGAAAAATCTAAAGGAGTTCATCACCATCAAGCCAGTATTACAAAAAATGTTAGAGACTTCTTTAAAAAGAAGAACTGAAGGAAAGTAGAATGTAAATATGAGTAATAAAATGGTAATAACTATGTACTTATCAGTAGTTGCTTTAAATGTAAAAGGATTAAATGCTCCAATAAAAAGATATAGGGTAGCTGAATAGATAAGAAAATAAGCCCATACGTATGCTGTCTATAAGAGACTCACTTCAGATCAAAAGACACACAGAGACTGAAAGTAAAGGGTTGTAAAAAGATATTTAATGCAAATGGAAATGAGAAAAAATCTGAGGTAACAATATTTATATCAGACTATGTAAACTTTAAAATGAAGGCTATAATAAGAGATAAAGAAGGACATTACGTAATTGTAAACAAATTAATCCGTCAAAGAATATAACACTGGAAAGCATCTATGCACTCAACATAAGAGCACCCTAAATATATAAAGCAAATATTGACTGACATAAAAGAATAGAGAATAATATAGATGAGTAGGAAAATTTAACACCACATTAACACAATGGACAGATCTTCCAAACAGAAAATCAACAAGAAACAATGCCCTTAAATGACACACTAGACCAGATGGATTTAATTGATATTTTTAGAGCATTTCACCCCAAAGCAGCAGAATATACATTCTTCTCAAGTGCACATGGAACATTTTTTTAAGATAGCCCACATGTTAAGCCACAAAACAAGTCTCCACAAATTTAAGAACACTGAAATCATACCAAGCCTCTTCTCTGATCACAGAGGTATGAAACTAGAAATCAATTAAAAGAAAAAATCGAAAAACACACAAACACATAGAAGCTAAATAACATGCTACTAAACAATGAGTGGGTCAACAATGAGATCAAGGAAGAAATGAAAATATACCTGAGACAAATGAAAATGAAAGCACAACAACGCAAAATCTGTGGGACACAGTGAAAGCAGTCCTGAGAGTGAAATTCATAGCACTACATGCCTACCTCAAGAAAAAAGAAAAATCTCAAACTATCTAATCTTACACTTAAAGAAACTAGAAAAAGAACAGGAAAGAAAGCCCAAGTAGGAAATAGAAGGAAAGAAATAATTGAGATTGGAGCAGAAATAAACCAGTCTAAAAAATTTAAAAATTAATGAAATTGAGATCTGGTAATTTGAAAAGATAAACAAAATTGATAAATCTTTAACCAGACTCATCAATAAAAAAGAGAGAAGACTCAAATAAATAAAATCAGAAATGAAAGAGGAGAATTGACAACTGACACCACAGAAATACAAAGCATTATAAGAAAATACTATGAGCCAATATACGCCAACACATTGGACAATTTGGAAGAAATGGATACATTCTTGGAAACACATAATCTTCCAAGATGGAGTCAAGAAGAAACAGAAAATTTGAACCTACTGATTACTACTAATGAAAATGAATCAGAATTCAAAAATTCCCCAAAAAGAAAAAGTCTTGGACCAGATGGCTTCACAGGTGAATTTTGCCAAACATTTAAAAAGGAACTAATCTCTATTTTTCTCGAACTATTAAAAGAAATCTCCAGAGAAGAGAAAACTCTCAAGGCTCATTTTACAAGCCACCATTACCCTGATTTCAAAACTAGACAAAGACATTACTAAAAAAAAAAAAAAAAAAAAAGCGCACGTGCGAGAGAAGAAAATTATAGGCTGATATCCTTCATAAAAATAGATGCAAAAACTTTCAACAAAATATTAACAAACTGCATTCAGCAAGATATTAAGAAGTACATATATCATAATCAAGTGGGATTTATTCCTGGGATACAAGGTTGATTCAATATCTGGAAATCAACAATGTGATATACCACATTAACAAATTGAAAGAAAAAAAATCATAACAAATCCAAAACTACCATCATACTCAATGGGAAAAATCTAAAAGTTTTTCTTAAGATCATGAATGAGACAAGGATTTTCATTTTCATCATTTTTATTCAACATAATATTGAAGTCCTAGCCACAGCAATAAGACAAGAAAATGAAATAAAAAGGATCCAAATTGGAAATGAAGAAGTAAAACTGTCATTTTCTACAGATGTTATAATACTATATATATAGAACTCCAAAGATTCAAGTCAAAAACTATTAGAACAGATCAATGAATTCAGTAATGTAGTAGGATACAAAATCAATATTCAGAAATCAGTCACATTTTTATACATCAATAACAAACTATCAGAAAGAGAAACTAAGAAAAGAATCTTATTTACAATTGCATTAAAGAATACCTAGACATAAATTTAACCAAGGCAGTAAGTAAAAGTCCTGTACTCAAAAAATTTTGACATTACAAAAAGAAATTAAAAAAGATACAAATAAATGGAAGCATAAATCATGCTCACGGATAGGAAGAATTAACACAGTTAACACGTCCATACTACCCAAGGCAATCAATAGAGTCAGTGCAATCCTTATTAAATATCAATGGCATTTTTCACAAAACTGGAATAAATAATTCTGAAATTTATATGGAACCACAAAAGACCCCAAAATAGCCAAACAATCATGAAAAAGAAGAACAAAGTTGAAAGTAATATGCTACCTGATATTAAACTGTACTACAAAGCTATAGTAATTATAACGGTAGGGTACTGGTATAAAAACAGACACATAGATCAATGGAATAGAATAGAGAGCCCAGAAAAAAGCCTACACCTATATAGTCATATAATCTATGATAATGGAGTCAAGAATATACAATGGGGTAGACAGTCTATTCAATAAATAGCATTGGGAAAACTGGACAGATACATGCAAAAAAAAAATGAAACTGGACTACTTTTTATACCATATACAAGAATAAACTCAAATGGATTAAAGACTTAATTGTAAAACGTGAAACCATAAAACTTCTAGAAGAAAACATAGTCAGTAAACCCTCTGACATACTTTTAGTAATATTTCTTGTTTTTGTAATATATGTCCTTGGGCAAGTGAAACAAAAGAAAAAATGAACAAATGGGACTACATTAAACTAATAAATTTTTGCACAGCAAAGGAAATGATCAACAAAATAAAAAGACAACCTACTGAAAGGGAGAAGATATTCATCACTGTTACCTCTGATAAGGTGTTAATGTCCAAAATTTATAAAGAACTCATACAACTGAACGCTAAAAAACAAACAATTCAATTAAAAAATGAGCAGTGGATCTGAATAGACGTTTCTCCAAAGAGGATATACACATGACAAATTGACATATGAAAAGATGCTCAACATCACTAATTATCAGAGAAATGCAAACTAAAACGACATTGAGGTATCATCTCAAACCTGTCAGTATAGCTATCATCGATAAAACAAAAAACAACAGGTGTTGCCAAGGATGTGGAGAAAAGAGAACCCTAGTACACCACTGGTAGAAATTAGTAGTCATTATGGAAAATAGTTTGGAGAGTCCTCAAATATTTAAAAATAGAACTACCTTATGACCCAGTAATTTTACTTCTGAGTGTATATCTGAAGAAATCCAAGACACTAACTTGAAAAGATATAAATGTATCCCTATGTTCACTACAGTACTATTTACAATAGCCAAGATATGAAGCAATCTAGGTGCTCATCAATAAATGATTAAATAAAGAAGAGGTGGTCCATACGCAATGGAATATTAGTCATAAAAAAAAGAAATCTTACCACTTGCAACAACATAGATGTACCAGTTGCATATATGCTAAGTGAAATAAGCCAGACAGAGATATCAATATGATCTCACTAAAGAACAAAATAAACAACAACAAAAAAACAAGAAACAGACTCATAGATCTCATGGATACGGAGAACTAACCAATGGATGCCAGATGGGAGGGAGGTTAGCGGGGCTGGTTAAAAAGGTGAAGAGATTAAGAAATACAAATTGGTAGTTACAAAATAGTCTCAGGGATGTAAAGTATAGCACAGGAAATATACTCAGTAATATTGTATTAACTATATATGGTGCCAGGTGGGTACTAGACTATGTGGGGTGATTTCTTCATAAATCATGTAAATGTCTAACCACTATTCTGTATACCTGAAACTTATATAAAATAATATTAAACATCAACTGTAATTAAAAATAAAAAATAATTGTCATGTGGAAGCTACACACTGGATAGAACCAACACTGTATTAGAACTCTAACAGGAAAGTAAACCTTCCTCACCTTTGCTTCTAATTCCTCTTCCTCTAGGGCTCCAAACAGCAGTAAGTAAGTGAGGAAAGGTTTGGAGACTGGTGAGTAGGAAACAGGCAGGGACAGGATCAGCAATTCCCTCTAGACCCACTACAAGCATCTGAGTTGAAGGCTGGCCTGATACAGAGAAGGGGAGAAGGTCTCAAGTAGAACTGAAAAATACGGCAGCATGCCATTGTATTTCTATCTATCTATCTATCTATCTATCTATCTATCTATCTATCTATCTATCAAAAGAGAAAAAAATGAAAAAAGATTTTGTAGAAAATGTTTGCAGTATTTTAGGAGTTTGTTTTAAATATGTTAAGATAGATAAGTGATGTTTTTAATTGACAATTTTTAAATATAATGGAAGAATCCATTTAAGTAGGTCTAGTAAATAATATAGTAAATCTTATGGAGCAAGATGATTGATAATTTGAGAAACATAAAAATGCAGGTGTTGTGATAAGTTTTGTTACACGTTAGTATATGGATAAGACACTACATCACATGATAATAGGAGAAATATACTAAATATTATACAAAGGTATAATGTTCAGGGCCCCAGAAGATGCTGTCACTATAATGTGACAGAAATTAGACAAAGCTTCAGGTTGGAAGCATTTCAGCTAAGCCCAGAAGCAAGAGTGACAAAAGGAGGCTTCTGATGGTGAATGGAAAAAAAGGAGAAAAAAAAACAACTGTATGTAAATCACAGTCATTAGAGTATACAGTTATCAGTTCAGTATGTGTAGAGCAGAGGCTAACACTTAACAGTGCAGAAAAGGAAAATATTAGTTAAAATAGGACATTATCCTTGAATGCTATACTCTGGGTTCAGTTTTAACGTCCATAAAAAGACATCTACTCAAATTTTCAAATCAGGTTGAGAATATGATATTATGTATCCTTTAATAAAACAATTCTGGCATCTAAATAGGATTTGAGTTGTAGAGAAAAAAATTTCTAAGGTGTAAGAAAATTGATAGAAATAGAGCCATTTCAAATGGAGTTGGGACCACTATCTCAGAGGAAGGCCTTGCAAGTCTTGCTCCTTGAATCCTTGGAATGTTTGAACCAAGCAAACTATTCTTTGCACTGAGCCAAACCAACATTGTCTTACAAACAACTGTTTTTAAAACTATAGGAAAGCAGACCGCCTGACCACAAGGACTGATGCTTATGGACATTCTTAATCAATAACTAGCACATATAACTAAAGAGTAATTTAGCTTGTTAGCACCAATTGAAATTTCTTTCTTCTATTCCTGTAATTATTTCCCTTCCCTTTCTCATCACCCCATAATTGGAACACAATTTGAGTTTCTGTCAGAATCTGTGCTCCTGGATTTCATTTCTTTTATCTCAAATAAGGGCTTGTTGCCTCCTACATTGGCTTTTTACTTTTAGATTAACCGGAGTAAAAGATAAATATTACAAAAGAAAGATTTGATGAGGGTGTCAGGGAGAATATAATATTGGTTTGTGAATGAAAAACATAGAATGAAATTCTTATGACTGAGGAGAATTGAGAGATATTCAGTAGTTAAAAAACAAAGGAAGTACTCAGATTATAGTTTGAGCAACCAAAGTATGATAATGACTCTGGCAAAATCATAAAGAAGGAGTAGCTATGGGAAAATTTTTTGACCTAGAGTGTATAAGATAATGATTGGAGAAGTCTGTGGAGATATCAGTTTAACCCATGAACACTTAAATCTCAAAGAAAGGGTAAAATTTAGAAAATGATTTTGTGTCCAATCATTCATCTATTCAATCCAATTCTTCTCCAAATTCTTTAATATTTCATTCCTTCAAGAAGCAATTTTTAGCATTTAGTATGTGCTAGATTCTACACTACTCATAGGGCATAAAAAGATAAGTAAGATATGATTTTAATTCAAAATGAGTTCACAGATTATTGCGAAAAATGTCAGTTAAACCAATACTTATTGTACACATATAAAGGAGATGGATCTTAGATGGTAGGGATGAATTGAGGAGAGGAAAAGCCCATGAAGGAGGTTGCTTGGTGGAGGAAGGAAATGAATAAATAATACTTTAACTAAGTCTTTAACAGTGATGTTTAGCAGGTTGAAAAGTATCATTTGGAAATAAAAGAGAATATTAATGTATCTGTGTTCTAAGTGTGACATAGTTATACCCGGGGTTATATTCGGTTATAAAATTATATTCAATTCAGTAATTTGAAAGAGACATGTTATTGAAATTTTAAATTTCTTGAGAGTGTTTCTGTTTTGCTAAAAAGAAAACCCAGAATAAATTTGTTTAGAAGATGCAAATCCAGGATCAAGGATTGGAGAGTTGTATTGCATTGTATAATTAGGTTTTGCATACTGGTAGAAAGCAGAGGCCAAACAAGAGTCAGATACAGGAAGATAGGACAGGGCCATAAATCCACTAGAAGAAATAAGAGATAACATTACAAACTTAGAGGATGAAAGTCCTTTTATAAGGACAAATAACCCAGACTGATAAATTTATCTACTCACTATGACAAGATTTATGATATACTATAAACAGTTTAAATAAAGCTAAAAATACCCAATGATATACAGTCCATCTGAGATATTGATGTCAAAATATATGTGTTGTTAGAGAAATATATCTGTTATTTTATTACATGAGAAAACTAAGGTAGAATTCAAGTTATGTAGAAGAATTCTTTTGCATGAATTTAGAAGTATAAGCATATTTTCATTTATGTCAAGTTGAAATATTTAAAATTCTGGATGAAATATAAAATTGACCCTTTTTTTGATTTGGCAAGAAAGTACAAAAACCAGCAGACTCCTTACACAAAGTAAAAACAAAAATTCTGATGTACAAACTATCACCCCAACTTGAGCTGCTTCTATGACTATACAGTATGTGGCAGGAGTGGCAGAAAAGGAAAGTCTGAAGGCTTGCCCAGGACACCCAACCTCATACATACTTTCATGTAACATTAGATTCCCAAGACCTATCCTCACTTGTACAAATGAATTCCTTTACACAGAAGTTAACAGCAAGAAAAATTGCTGGTTTTCACTTGACAATTTTTCCTTAGAATTTTTAATGCAGTCAGCCTTCATATGAATTTTCAGTTCAAATTTAAACTATAAAAATCTCTGAAGAAACTTTTACCTTAGCCTCAAAGGCTTCCCACAGATAAAATTCCAAGGCAAATTAGCAGTTCCCTTTTACAAAGAAACAAGGCTTCATGACAGAACCAGTAAAAGCAACAGAGACCAAAAAATTAATATGATTTGTAGTATTATTTGATGTAAAATATAAAGTTATTTTATATATTATGATTGAGGGTATAAAAGTGAAACCTGAAAATATGAGAAACAACAGATTAAAAACAATAATTGTTAAAATTTGCTAAAGATCCAAAGAGAATTTCTAGAAATCAAAAATTCAACAAATGAATTTAAAACTTAATGGATAGGTTAAAGAGTAAATTAGATACAGTTGTAGAAATAAACAGTAACTCAAAAGGAAAATCTGAAGATAGTAATTGGATTTTTTTTGAATTAAAAAAACATGCAAGAGGAAATATAGAATGGTTAGCAGACATGGAGAATAGACTAAGTTGCTGAACCTAGTTGTTGGTTTTGCCTGCTTGGTGCCTCCAGTCTAAACACTTTCTATCCTTTAAAGCTTGCACCTTTTTCGTGTAACCAGAATGCACAGCTAAACCACATATTTATGTTCTTTTAACCCAATCTTTCAATTACTTTTAATTTTTTAATGAATTATTTTAGACATGAAGAAGTTGCAAATGATATATAAAGATTTCTGTACCTTGCAGTAAATATTACTATGGTGTTTGCCTAATGGTGATTTTCTATTTCCCTTATTTCTTCTGTAGTTATTAATTGGAATTTTCTACAAAGGATTGCAAAAATATGTGCAAACATATGATTAGTGTGATTTGCATAGTCTCATGATATTTCTTTAAGATACTTATTGGTTACAAAGGTAAAAACAGAGAGATTCCTGGCATATATAATCTTAAGTGATCAAAATTATTGTCACTAGTAATAACCTATCTATATTATGTACCTCCTGTTAAGCCACAGTGTGAAGGAAACAAGATCGCTTCTGTACTATTCTTAACAAAAATGCATAATATCACTCTAGTCATGAGAAAATATCAGAAAAACCCAAATCAATGAATATTCTAAAAAATAACTAGCCAGTATTCTTTGTAAGTATAAGAGAAATACTGGGAAATGTCACAAATTGGAGGAAAGTAAGGAGACTAGGCAAGTAAATGCACAGGGAGAACCTGGATTGCATATTGGAACGAAAAAAGGACCTTAGCAGGATAATTGACAATGTTTTAATAAAAAAAAAATTAGTTTCAATAATTTTATTATGATTAAGTAAAATGTTAATATTAAAAAATTGTGTCGATTTTTATATTCCTTCTATATTTAATAATTGGAATTAAGGAATTACCTGCTTCCTCAATTATTTATTTATTTATGTCAGTATAACTCACAAATTTGTTTTATTTTATAGATTTTACTAAATTATCATTATTTTATTGCTCTAATTGTACCAGATTTGGGGAACTTTTTTATGTTTTGGTTTCTATGTCCTCTAAATATTATCTCTTCATTTTAAAGCACTTTTTACTTTTTGATACTATAAGATGTTTCAGGCTCATCTAATATTTTCAGTGCCCCAAACTTAAGATTAACTATCTCTCCAAGGAATGCTTGTTAATTTTATTAGAGAATGGCATTTAAAAATCAAGATGAGCATGCTAAATGTGTTTGTTGCTAGGGATGTTTAGTGTTACTCAGCAGACAAAGTTAGTAAATATACTTGCATGTACTAGTACTCATATAAATGCATATTTACAGTTACTTCTATTTAGCTTTCTCTGTTTATTCTAAAGTCCTTTCTTCAACAATGAGAAACTTATCTCCAAATACCATCATATCTTTACTTATTTGATCAACCTTATTAAAAACACTTGAAATAATTTTAGAATTGTTAGCCTATAGACCTGTAAAAAACAAATTTGTGAACTAAATTACAGTATTTGTCTTATAAATATGTCTCATAGAATTGAGACAACAGTTAAATACCTTTTAAGGTATTTAAGGTATATAGGTATATATAAGGTCTATAAAGAAAATGCTATGATTTTTCAGGTATACTCTAGCAAAATTCCAAGTAATAATTTTTTCTTCCTTCCATAAGCTATGGAAGGAAGGAAGGAAAGATGATAGGAAGGAAGGAAGACTCACTTCACTCATTCCAAAAAGTCAGTACAACCTTATTAGAAAAGAACTGAAGGGGAAACATATTTAAGGTTTATAATCACTCATGAATACAAAAGCAAGTACCTCTATCAAAAAATGAGCAAAATGGATTCAATTATGAATAAGAAAACATAAAATGCCAGTATTGCATTGAGATTAATTCAAGGGTAGAAGGAGGATTTAATAGAAAAAAAAATGTAATGTTATATACGGTGTTAATATTAAAAGAAAAGGAGAAAATTATTAATATCATTAATGAATTAAAAAGCTTTTAGTAAAATCTTCAATTTTCCATGAAAGAAATTTCTTAGAAATTAGAGAAGAAATTTCTTTGAACTAATATGAATGGTCACATATTTAACATCATTTTAAATGAAAAAAATAATTAAAAGCATTTCCTTTAAACTCAAATATGAGAAAGTCCTAGAATGCCCACTTCTATTTAATATTAAATGAAAAGTCTCAGTACAAGAAAAATATATTGAACGCCTAGGAATAAAAAGAAGAATATAATGACTGACATAATTTTCAAATAATTAATTGCCTATATTGAAATTCAAAGAAACCTATAACCACTGTCAAATTATAGCTCTGCACCAAAGGAGACAACTTTCAATTTATACTATATGTAATATAATATAATCTCTGTATAATATTAAAAGATACATAGTACATATAATATTATATAGAGATATGTTCAACATACATAAAGTTTTTCAAATTTGAAATATCTCTACATATAATATTGCACATACATATATTATAGATATATAATAGTCACATATTATACATATATATTATACATATGTAATGTTTTATAGATTGCCTATATCTAAATATAACATATGTAGTATTATATAATACCACTTTATATATATAGATATGTTCTACTTTAGAAAACAATATCTGGAAATTGAACTTTAAGTGGTGGAAACACAATGCAATATATATACGATGTATTACTGAATTGTACACTTGAAACCTATATAATTTTATTAGCCAATAACATCCCAATAAATTTAATAAAAAAATAAAATTAAAATTAAAAAACAACATTAACAATATCAACATCCACACACACACACACACACACACACACACACACATAATGATGATTTTGGAATAAGAAAGGCTTAAGAATAATAAGTGAAGCATGGATAATTCAATAAAACAAAGTTTAATTCATAACTGCAAGTAAATTTCCATGTAAAATGTTTTCCCTATACTCCTTAATCTTGAATATCCAAGTATAGCAAATATTCCAAATACAGCATGGAAACTATTTTATATTAATTTATTTCCCAGATTTAAATGTGATTTTGCTTAGGTATCAAGGGTTATATAAAACAAAATTACAAAGCTCAAATCTAGACATTTGTCTTTTTTTTTGTTTTAAAGAAGATTTACTAATAGTAATATCTCCATTTACATCTGGCTATTTTTCCAATATTTTTTTTCTATATTTCTGAGACAACTGAAGTGGGAACACATGAATCAGAATCTTTACACAGTTTCCTTTTCCCCAGATGTGCTTTGAGTCATTTTTACTCTCCATAATTCTCCTTTCCATACCCTCTGTGTTAGAGTCTTATCATGACTACACCAAAACTAATTTTGCCATTTTCCAAGCACCACAAGCCATGATTTTCTTGTGTCATTACTATTTCATCTTCTATTTTTTACAACCTTCATTAGAGTTCTTTTAGAATTCTAGAGCAGATTTTATGATGTCTATAGTTTTTATTCTAGGTTTCAACAAATCAGTATGAATATTGATCCCCTTCACCCCAATTAGAAAAGGGAATTACGAAATGAGTATCTGAAAGAAAACAAAGAGATATGCAAATAAATGAGACAGATTTTAAATAAACTAGTAAACAACGAAAAAACATTGATTATAGACATATTATCAAGGACATGAAAATTATACATATCGAATATTTTATTATGTTAGTAGCATAGTATTACTGAGATGCCGAGGACAAAACTGTAAATACAATACTAAAGCTGGAGAAATCACTAGTAAATAGATTCTGCAACACACACATTAATAATTATATATCAATTTTACATATATTATATGTATGTGTGTTCATGAAAAAATTATTACATTGTGATATTTATAAAAAATGCATGACTAAGTGACAGAGTTAACAATATTACCTACATGGCATTTGCTCCCTGTGTAGTATTCCTTCACTTTCCAGATATAGATAAATGTTGTAATAACTTAAATGATGACATAACCTCTTTTGAAAGAACATAATGGTATTTTTCTCTTCTGATAAGGAAAATCAGTGTTGCCAGACTCAATATCAAATTATTTCTTTTGCCTTTCCATTGATTTCTTTTTCTAAAAACAGGGAGCTGAAGCTTAAGCTAATCCTAGAACCACAGGGATCTCTATAAGGTATTAAGTGAAATTAACTGGGTGGTCTTTGAAGTTTAATTGATCTATGTTCATATATTGTACAATATGATGTTTGTGAATGGGAGAGTTACTTAATTTTTCTCGGCTTTTATTTCATTGCCCATAAAAATGAAGTTAATTATAATATTTTGTAGTATATTGTGCAAAATCTTAATAATAATCCAAAAGTTTAGAAAAATGCTTTAGCAGAGGGTTAAATCATCATCGATTTTAATACAAAACTGAAGATTGTACTACAAGAAAGTAGGCCATCCACGGATTAACTGCTTAGACATCAATACTGAGAAATCATGAGACATCAATATTAAGGATATTTCCACATTCCAAATATAACAGAATTTATAGCATTATTTTGAACATTATTAATATTACCATAAGATAAACAAAAACTGACAGACAAGAAAAATATAATGCTTAGTATGGAAAATAGAAATTAAGAATGAAAGTTAATATTGATTTTTATTTAGTTGGCTGACTTTGAAAAGATGTAAATATCTAGAAGAATATAGAAAGAAGTACAGTTTAATAGACACGATAAGTATGATTTTTTTAAAAATGAAAATTCTGTGTCACAACAGTCTGAATTTATACCGAGTCAAGCGAAATTGGAGAGGCTGTGTGGCATTCTAGAAAGAGAACTGTTTTTTGGATCAGAAAGATATATTTACAAAGAATATACAAAAAACTGAAAAACTTAGTTTTCTGTGAATAAGAACCATGTTTCTTACTGGGTAGTTTAAAAGAATTAAGTTGGTAATAATAACATATGTTGACTATAGATGATGGCATCAGGCAGTAGAAGGTACTCAATATGGTGCGAGGAGACTGATTGAGAGGGATTTAGAAAACAAGATATCCATTATAAAACCATGAAATTGTTAGAAGACATGAGTAAAACTTCCCAAGAAATACAGATTTTATGAAGCGAATAGCCTTTACCCCAAATTAGTCACATTGGTGTGTGTTCCAACCCATCAAGCAAGGGCAGGAAAAGAGTGAGAATATAGGCATTGATGGATGCCTATTAATTTTCCCAGCTGACCGTATTGGAGGTATTACACATTGAGGATTTGTACATGAGAATAAGAGTTGCCATTGACCTAGGAAGTTTTGAGGGGTTTGAAGAATGTTCACATACCAGTAGGCTCATACTGATGCTGGGATAAAAGTATTGGATCAAATAATAATTAAATCCAAAACAAAGAATGGTTGAATTCAAGTTCTAATTCAAAATAAGGATACCATTTTCCTTTTTTTGTTTAAAGACATTTTTTAAAGCAATTTTAAGTTCATAGCCAAATTGAGAGGAAGGTAAAGAGATTTCTCATACAACCCCTGCCTCCACACATACATAGCCTTCCCTATTATCAACATCTCCCACAAGAGTAGTATATATGTTACAATTGATAAACTTATATTGACACATTATAATCACCTAAATTCCATGGTATATCTTAGGGTTTATTCTTGGTGTTGTACATTCTATGAGTTTGGACAAATGTATACGGGCATGTATTCATGTATCCATTATTATAGTATCAGACAGAGTATTTTTTCTGCACAAATAATCTTCTATGCTTCATCTATTCATCCATCCCCACACTTCTAACCCTTGGCAACCACTGATCTTTTTATCGTTTCCATAATTTTGCCTATTCTGCGATGTCATATAGTTTGATAATACTGACTGCAATATTTTCAGATAGAATTATTTCATTTAGTAATATGCATATTGGATTCTTTCATTTAGTAATATACATTTAAGATTTCTCCACATGTTTTTATGGTTTGATAGCTTATCTTTCTATAGTACTGAATAATATTTTGTTGTCTGAATCTATCATAGTATATCTATTCATTCACCTACTGAAGGACATCTTAGTTGCTTCTAAGTTTTGGCAATTATGCATAAAGCTAATATAAGCACCCATGTGCAGGTTTTTGTGTAGAAATAATTTTAAATTCCTTTGGGTAAATAGTAAGGTGCATAATTGTTGGATCATATGGTAAGAATATGTTTAGTTGTGTAAGGAACCACCTAGTATCTTGCAAAGTGGTTGTACTGTTTTGCATTCCCATTAGCAATGTATGAGAGTTGCTGTTTCTCCACATCCTCATCAGGATTTGGTGTTGTCAGAGTTCCAGACTTTGACCATTCTAATAGGTATGTAATAGTATCTCATTGTTTTTTTAATTTGCATTTCCCTCATGACAAATGATGTGGAGAATCTTTTTATATGCTTATTTGCCATCTATAGATCTTCTTTAATAATATGCCCACTGTTTTGGCCCATATTTTAATCAGGTTTGCATATAGTTGAGATTTGATACTTTTAAAAAATTTATTTTGGATAAATGTCATTTATTAAAAAAATCTCTACTTTCAGTTTTGCTATGAACCTAAAATTGATTTAAAAATAGTCTTTAAAAAAAAAAGTAAAAGATATTCTTATCTTGGATTGGAAATTGAATTCAACCGATCTTTGTTTTTCATTCAATTATTATTTGAACCAATATTTTTATCCCAGCATCAGTATTAGCCTACTGGTAAGTCAACATTCTTAATGTTGACATTCTTTTGCAAGTATTAACTCCATTCTGTGGCTTGTCTTCTTATTTTTTTGACATGTATTTCACAGAGCAGGAGTTTTTAGTTTTAATAAAGTCCAGCTTTAAAATTATTTCTTCCATGGATTGTATCCAAAAGGGAAAGACATAACATAATTTTACAAAGTTAAGAACTAAGTTTGTCAGATTAATGTGGCATCTGCATTTAAAAGTGTAGTAATTTTTTTCCAGAACTGGGGAGAATTTCTTTCTACTCTATAACAACATCATGCTAATGTTGTGCCATTAACTTAACAATGTGGATAAAAATATTTTTAAATTTCTGTTTCAAATATTGCCTTCATGAAATATAGAGCATGGTCAGGTTTCTAATTTCTATTATCTTTACTAAGGGCTAGAAAAATGTGGCACATCAGAGATCCAACATTTTCGTGATTCCCTATTGTCAAGTGTTAATAAAAAAACATGCTGGCCTTCATGGTTTTTATTTTTGATGGTGTTCATATGGTCTGCACTTTCAGGTATAGAGCACATTTATCACGTCAATGAAATAATAAGCAGTAAAAAGCCCATGACTTTGAGAACAGCTGGCTTGATTCAAAAATCCCAAATTCAAAAAGGAATTACAAATCTTTAAATAAAAGAAATGAAGAATATTATATGAGATAAACAATAAGTTGTCATTTCACACTTTTTCTCTTCTCTTTCTGTAGATATCTAGTACATTGAAAATATTTTATTGAAATTTCAAGACTATGTAATGTTTAAGATTAGTCAATTGTTACAGTAGTTCTTTGCTGGCATAGTGTTAGATGACATTTTTTTCCCCTAGAAAAATGTTTTTCTTAGAAGGTAATCTTTAAAAGGTATTTTTAAAGATATTGGAGAAATAGAGATATTCTATACATTTGACTTTTCAGAGATATTAAAAAAAAATAACAGTGTTCCTGAAAAGTGAAACATGGTATGTGTTAAAAATGCACATACTGATAATATACATAGTGGAGATGGGGCACACTAGTTATAAAAATGAATTACAGAGGAGGGTATTTATTCCCCAAGATATCTCTTGGAGAGTAGATTTCTTTATGAAAAAGAAGCTTCTACTTTGCTAAGCAAAGAATTTTTATATGCTTGTATTTGTTATATGAAGAAAAATCTGGACCTCATATCTATAGGCCCAAATATTTTGCAAAATTTGTTGAAAAGAACAACATTTTTCTGTATAATAAAACTAGTATCCATGAACTTTGACATATGAATGAGTCAAGGCTGATGTCGTAAATAGATCTGCTAGAGGTTATCTAGATCTGGCTAGCAGAGGCTCATAATAGTTAATTATTAATATTTAGGAGTTTTTCAAGCTAGCTGTTACATCACTGGCAGCTTGAAATTAGTCAAGGTAGGAGAATTTATACCACAGATATCGATAAATGCTACAGAAGCTTTATATTATTATTATTATCATCATCGTCATAATCATCATCATTATTTTCTTTCACTACAGAAAGCCAGTTGTTAAACATTTATAGCATGTCACTGGATACTGAAGTGCAGAAAAGAGAGTACTTATGTAGAGGTTAAGGGCAAGGTAGAATTCTAAGAATTAACAAATGGTGTAACTCAAAGCTAGAAGTCTTTTTATTAGTTTTCCATTTTTGAATGACATACTATCCAAAGCCTAGTGTCTTAATTATTTTCTATTTAGCTCATGACTCTGCTCACCATTCTGATCTAGATTAAGCAGAGCTGTCTGGGCGGGTCTAGTTCACACTCATGTGAACATGGGTCAGCAGGGGATTAATTGATCAGAGAGGCCATTACTTGCATGTTTTGCAGTTGTTTGGCTTAAGTTAAACCACAAACAAAAGGTTCACAGAGCAGTGAGAATAAGTTTCCATTTTTAAGAGGCCACTTGTATTACATTCACTTAGGTCACATTGGCCAAAGCAAGATAAATAACCAAGACTAGAGTCAATGTGGGAGATGACTGCATGTGGGAGCGAATATAAGAAAAGTAGAAAAATTCATAATAAAAAACTTAAAAATATAAAGAAAATAGATATAAAGATACTTAAAAAGCTAGTTCTCAGAATTCTAAGAAAATACATTTGACAACTTAGATAAAGGATAACATTATAATGTTTTATCTGTCTATCTATCTATCTATCATCTATCAATCATCTATCATCTATCTAGCTAGCTATCATCTATCATCATCATCATCATCATCATCATCATCATCATCTATTCTATCTAACATTAAGCAAATTGACACAAGTAGAAAGAGAAACTTCTAAATTTTAGGAAGTATAGAAATTTCCAAAGACTCTCCTGCAATGAATTCCCCAGCCCAAGGTGTTTTAGAAGAAAATATACCAAAAAATCCAAATGTACTTAATGGTGAAAGGTTGAAAATTTTCTTCTAAATTCAAAACAATACTAAAGTGCTCACTCTCACCTTTCTTATTCAGCATAATACCAGAATTCCTAGCCAGGGAAATCAGGCATAAAAAGAAATAAAAGGTAATCTGAATCAGAAAGAAACAAGTAAAATTGTCTTTGTTCACAGGTGACATGATCTTATCTGCAGAAAATTGTAAAGACTCCAGCAAAATACTGTTAGAAATAAATGAATTTAATAAAATTGCAAGATACAAAGATCAGTTGTATTCTTATACACTAAAAATGAAACAGCTGAAAAATAAATTTTTTTAAAAAATTAATTTTCTCTCATTTATAATTTCACCAAAAACAATAAAATACTTAGGAATAAATTTAACCTAGGGAGTGAAAGATCTGTACATGGAAAACTAAATCATTGATGAATGAAATTAAAGAAGACACAAATAAATGGAAAGATATCTTGTATTCATGGATCGTAAGAATTAATATTGTTAAAATGTTCATAGTACCTAAAACAATTTATAGGTACAATGAAATCTCTATTAAGTTTAATTGTCATTTTTCACAGAAACTGAAAAAACAATTCTAAAATTTGTATGAAACCATAAAGGACCCTGAATAGCCAAAGCAATCCTGAGAAAGAAAATCAAAGCTGAAGGCATCACACTTCCTAATTTCAAACTATATTACAAAACTATAGTGGTTAAAACAGTATAATACTGGTATAAAAACAAATATATAGACTAATAGAACAAAATTGAAAGCCCAGAAATAAACTAATGCATATATGGTCAACTAATACTTGACAAGGAAGCCAAAAAAAAAAAAAAATGAAGAAAAGACAGTCACTTCAATAACTGGTGCTGGGAAAACTAAAATTTCACATTGAAAAGAAAGAAATCATATTCCTATCTTAAACCACTACAAAAATTAACTTCAAAATCGATTAAAGACAAATATAAGACCTGAGACCATAAAATTTCTAGAAGAAAACATAAGGAAAAAAGCTCCTTGCTATTGGCCTTGGCAATAATTTTATGGATATGCACCCAAAACATAAACAACAAAAGCGAAAATAAATAAATGAAACTATGTCAAACTAAAATGCTACATAACAAAGGAAATAATTAACAAAATGAAAAAGCAACCTACATAATGGGAGAAAATATTTGAAAATCACTTATCTGTTAAGGGGTTACTATTTAAAAAATATAAGGAATTCATACAACTTAATTGCAAAAACAACAACAACGACAGTACATAATCCAGTGAAGAGATATTTTTCCAAAAAAGTCGTATAAATGGTCAATGAGTACCTAAAAAGGTGCTCAGCTTTACTGATCATCAAATTAAATGCAAATCGAAACCATGAGATATCAGTTCACACCTGTTAGAATGGCTATTATCAAAAAGACAAGAGATAACAAGAGTTGGTTAGAATATGGAGAGAAGGAAACCCTTGTGCCCTCTCTGTGGGAATATAATTGGTATAGTCACAATGAAAAAAAGTAAGGAGGTTTCTCAAAAATTTAAAAATAGCACTATCATCTGATCCAGCAATCCTACTTCTGGATATATAGACAAAGGAATTGAAATCCCTATGCCTAAGATATCTGCACTCCCATGTCCATTGCAGCGTTATTCATAATAGCCAAAATAGGGAAACAATCTAAGCGTCTATCGACAAATAAATGAATAAAGGAGTTGTGGTGTGTATATACAATGGAATATATATATAAGCCAGAAAAAAGAAGGAAATCCTGCCATTTGCAACAACATGAACAAAATTTGAGGGCATCGTGTTAAGTACAACAAGTGAAACAGAGAAAGGCAATTACTGTATGATCTCACTTATGTGGAATCTGAAAAAAAGTCAAACTCATAGAAACAGAGTAGAATGGTGGTTACCAGGTTGGGGGTTTGGGGGTGATGGAAGTGGGTGAAAGTGGTCAAAGGGTACAAACTTCCAGTTGTAAGATAAATAAGTTCTGGGGGTGTAATGTGCAACATGGTGACTATATTTAACAATACTGTGTTGTATATTCAAAAGTTGCTGAGAAAGTAGTTTTTAAAAATTCTCACCACACACACACACACACACACACACATACATCCAAATTTTAAATATATGAGATGATGGATGTGTTAACTAAGCTTATTTTGATCATCATTTCACATTATATTCATACAACAAATCATTACTTTGTACACATTAAACTTGCACAATATTATATGTCAATTATATCTTGTGTAAAAAAATATTATACTAAACTTTACAATATCAGAAAATATCAAAGCTTTGAAAGTGTACAAGCATGGGAAAAGAAGGAAAACTTAAAGATTACTTTTATAAAATATCTATAATATGGCTTGGAAACTCTAAAGAAATTGCATGACAGTATTTCGTAAAATCATTCCAGAAATAACTCAATAATAAGAAATCCATTCATCTCTATTAACTTAACTAGAAAACTATATAATTTTTGACTTAGGTGGAAAAAAACCAGTTGACAAAATTTGATTATTTTGATTTACAAAAGAAAACACTGTATATAATTGGAATTAATTGATACTTTTTTCACATGACTAAAAAACGAGCAAGTTAACTTATGAGCAAAATTTAGTCATTTCAACTAAATTTAAAACATATACAAATTAAAACTAAGTGATAATTAGGATTTATGTATACAAATGACCAGTAAAATAAAAATGAAGAGAAACCTATTTATGATCCAACAACAACAAAGTTAAATCAATTGGCTGAAGTGTAACAACAAATATGCAAAACCCATATAAGAAACTGGTCAACACTCAAGAAGGTGCAAAAGATGATTTTAAAAAGTGAAAAATAATATATTTTTGAAACAGACTCAATAAAAATGTTATTTTAAACTAAATAGTCACACTTAACTGTCATAAAAATAGCAATAGTTCTTTTCCTCCTCAGGAGCTAGTTAAGAGTACAGTAAGTCCTCACTTAACGTGATCGATATATTCTTGGAAGCTGCTACCTCAATAAAGAAACTAATTTTACTGTAGCCTAATTGATAGAAATAAGACAAGTTTTTACGACATCTTTTTGGTCACACACACAAAAAAATCATCAAACTTCTAAATAAAGACTCAAAACACTTCTGATATTAAACATTAAAATAAATGTAAGCTATACATGCATTTAAAAAATTAATAAAAACAACTAAAATCATTTTTTCCAAAGCACTTATTCCAGTTCAGAGTCATGAGCTACTGGAGCCTATCCCCATAGCTCAGAGTGCAAGACAGGAATCTACTTTGAGTAGGACATCCTTCCATTGACGGGCTACTTACACATTCACACTCATTCACACTGGGACAATTTAAACATATTAAGTCGCCTCACATGCACATCTTGGGATATAGGAGGAAACCAGAGTACCCAGAGAAAACCCACACAGATGTGGGTAGAATGTGCAAACTCTACCCCGTGATCCCTACTTGGAATTCTTGTTTTTATTTGTTTTGTTTTTTTTTTTCATTAAAGTTCTACAAAACAACGTTAAACAAAATGATATTATTCAAGGACCTGCTATATATTTAAATTCATATGGCAATGAACACAAGCAGGAGAGGCCAAGAGCACCTGGGCCTTACATGCTCTTTTCTGAGATGCAGCCTTGTATAAGGCAGAGCAGAGTTCTGCAAACTCAGGACCATACGCTCCTCTATAACAATAAAGACAGTTTGCACCAAAATACTCAAAAGATTTTTAACTTGCAAAACAAATTGTGTCAAGTTAAAAAGATATCATAGCAGTGTCCTTAGGTAAGTTAGATAAGAGAATGCTCATAGGAAACACCAGATCACCAAGCAAAGGGCGAGAGGGAGTTGGGCAGTCTCGTTTTATTCTTTTCCTATCCATGATTTCTAAAATTAAAAACCTGGATTAAAAAAAAATTAAAAACGTGAAAACTATGGAATGGCTTATTCTTGGGAACCACACACTTTATGTAGTGAATTAAATATATTTAGGTTTTTATCTTGTTCAAATACATATTTTGTGAGCTTAGCAATTAATCTTTTCGAGTTTCTAATGCCTCATGTATAAAAAAAGTAGATAATGATCATTTTTGGCTGTTTGGGGTGTGGATTAGTAATAATATCTTCAATGTACTTATCAAAGTGCTTAGTACCAAGTAGGTGTTTACTAAGAATGTTTACTTATTAAGTTAACAATAAACATGGTACCATTGGCAAAGGCATTAATTAACTGTAGAATCATTAAATAGAGGACTAGATCAGAGATTCTTGATGGATCACAAACTGAACACATGTGACAATGTAATTACGTTACTCTTACAATTAAAATAATTAGAGGATGCATTAAAAAGGCCACAAAAGAAAAAATACAAGTTAGTAAGAACAAAGAATGAAAACTAAAGCGATAAGAAATATTGTCTCAGAAATGTCTAAGAAAGTCTGAAGAGTTGCTTTCTTAGAAAGAGATCCAAGAGATTGATGTGCTGGTTACAGAGGTACATACATTTGGCAAATCACACTGTATACTTTATGTACTTTTTAAACCACGTGTAAATTAGCCCTTAATAAAAAAATAATAGGATAACTCTACACATCAACATTATGGTTACAATAAAAACAAACAAAAACAGCCAAGGAAAGCTCCAAGTGTTGGTAGAAATAGAGAACAACTGAAAGTCTAGTAACTGGATGATGGGGTTATTAATTGGTACAATCATTTGATTTTAAACTAGATTTTAGTAATACCTACTAGAGCTAAACATAGGCATATCCTATGACCTAGCAATTTCACTCTCATGTATATACCTAACATATGGCACATGTATATTTACCAGAAGATATGTACAAGAATGTTTACAGCAGTGTACATCATAAATAACCCAAACCAAGATAGTCTACATGTCTATCAAGAGTAGAATGCATAAGTAAAATGTGGTATATTAATTCAATAGAATATGTATATAACTATGAGAACGAACAAATGAACTATACCTACATGAAACAACTTGAACAAATATTTTAAAAAATGATGTTAAATAAAAGAAGCAAAATTAAAAAAGAGCACATAATATGTGGTTCATTTTTACAAAGTTTAAAATCAGGCAAAATTAATATATAGTATTAGAAGGCAAGAAAATGTTCGCCCTTAGTTGAAAGTTGTAGGGACTGGTATGAGGAATGATAAACAGTTATGAGATGTAATAATATTTTGTTACTGGTGGGTTTACATTGTGAAATTTCAGTGAGCTATAAATCTCTCTTTTTTTTTTTTTTGGTAAATCTTTAATTATGTTTTACTTCAAGTGAAAGGTTACACAAAACAAAACAAGAAAAACTTCGCAGCACTGACCACAGGAAAGCTCCATATGAGAAGGGATTAGAAAACTCATATGATGACAGATTAACAGAGATAGCCAAGTATGCTGTACCCCTGAAACTAATATAATATTGAATGTCAACTGTAGTTAAAACATTTTTTTTAAGTTAAAAAATACAGAAATAAAAGGGGTGGAAGGTCAGGAGTAGGGATTAGAATGGGAGTGGGACACAGAAAAACAAACAAAATACTGGACTCAGAAAGGGAGCCAGAGATCTGTTATAAATAATATGAGTGATCTAGCCCAGTTTTAGGCAAGTGGCATAGAGAGAAAATGTTTAGAGGCTCATCTTTTTTTATGAGCTGGAAAAAGATAGCATTAGTTGTAGGAACTACATCTAAAATTTAGCAGCAGAGAAAAAGAGGTCAACAAGGAACCAACATGGTACTGATATGGTGAAAGTTGGCTACGCTACTCACTCTGCTCATCTGCAGTGCACTGAGAAAGATGAGCACAGACGAGGAAACCAAAAGACACAGGCAAAATGGGGCCATCCAAGTTGCCTTACCTATTAAACTATTTTTACTACAGTGTTCAAGCCCTTGCCTTTTCACAGCTGCAGCTAAAGCTAGTCCCAAATCCTACCCACGTGAGAATGATCTACATGTTGGACAGTAGTTCTGTCAAGGGGGAGAGATCTGGCTCAGTGCAAGTTGAAGATGTCCTGCAGAACACTTGGCTTGGGCAAGATTTGTTAATAGAGTCACTGCTAGATATGCATAGCAATGATGGTCATATTCCCAAATATTCCTGTTTCAATAGGTGTCAAAAGCATTTTAAAATTGAATTGATAAATTTTTGTTTGTGTCATCCATAGATTTAGATGATCTCCCTGATAAATAAAAAAGGATTTTTAACCAACGCAGCTAGATATTTCTTTTTGACTTCTATGTCCTTCAATATATATTTTTGGGGTTTTTTCTTACTGTTGTTAAACATGCTATTTTTCTGGTCTATTTTTTTCCCCCATAAAACTGAAGAACAGCCACTGAAATGAAAACTCCACAGAAATTTGATATGTTATTAAATCTCTTTTGTTCAAACATAATAATATCAAATGTAAGGTACCTGCCCTATTTTAGTATCAGTTTACAGTTTCCAGGTGTTCCTAATACCTGAAAAAATGTAATTGCAAACAAAAGGAAAATTGGATTATACTATTTCTTCCTGATAGTATATTTGAAGTTGAAATAAAATATTCAAGGTAGCTATTTGTTGTTCAAATATATTTGGTAACATGAGGAGCATAAAGGATTTAAGTAAATAATACACTTAATTTCTCAACATATGGGATTTCTGCAATAGATTATTATCCTGTGAGAATGAGAAGTTGGGTTTTTCACACATTATATAATTTGACATGGCTTCTATTGAGAAGGACGATTTAATACATTCCAGAGGCCATTTATTATCTGCTAATATTCATTGACTACTTTCTATGTACAGAACTTCATGGTAGTACAAGAACTTTGTCATTGCAAAGTTCTTGTGTAGTTTATGTGAAAAACATTCAACATTAGTGTAATTCTTTATAATTGACATAGCATATCTATACATATGCTATGGAGGTGTCGTATGATCTTCCGAAGGAGTACAAAAGAAATAATTACCCATTTTAAAACAGCAGGACACATTGTGGCTCAGAATTTAGGCTACTTGTCTGAGACCACACAGTTGGAAGGTGGAACTTGAACCTACAATCTTATGTGCTTTTCAAGACCCTTTACCATCTTACTTTTTGTAACCCACTTATTTAAGGCATCTGGACTGTTATTTCATTCAGTACCTGTAATAGTCAGTCTGTGATACATATATGGACAGTGATAATTATTATTAAACACATTTCAGATGTCCTAGAAAATAATTATATGATTAACATCTAAATTATAGCAAAATATCTTTTAAGGCATATGAAATTTGGAATTCAGAGATAAAGAAAATATAGTTAAGTTGCATTTAAAGATTATAAAATCAAAATTTTATTTTCAAAATTCTAATTATCATATCTTCAAAAATGCATGCAAATTTAAATTACCTTGCACTTGTTTAGTTATATGTGTGATATGTTCAGTCCTCCCTATAGACCAATTCCATGATGAAGTTTACAAGTTTAAGTAATAAAAATTGGATGAAGAATATTCCAAAATGAAGGAAATAAAAAATATATATGCAAATTCTACTTGTGAAAGATAAGATTAATATCAAGATATAGTAAGAATATTTCTGAAACTGTGACTTGCCACAGGCCTTTGCACTTACTCTTATCTATGCTTGAAATGCTCTACTTCTAGAGAGTCTATTGGCTTTCACCTGCATTGCCCTCAGGTCTTTTTTCCAATGTCACCGTTTCATCTGAGACCTTCCCTGGCCATCTTATTTAAAAATGTAACCCTATTCCCAGAACTATCCAGTCTTCTTACTTTACTATATAGTCTAACATGCTATATATTTTACATATTTATTTATTTACTGTCTGTCTCCTCTTACTAGAATGTAACCTTTATGGGGGTAGAGTAGAAATTTTGATCTGTTTTGCTAACTATTGTATTCCCAGTATGTAGAAAAGTTGTAGGTACTGGGTTAGTGTTTAATAAATACTTTTTTGTACAAAGCAAGCAAGCAGGCAGAAAGGAAAGAAGGAAGGAAGGAAGGAAGGAAGGAAGGAAGGAAATGAGGGAGAGAGGAAGGGAGAGAGGAAAGGAAGGAAAAGAGGGAGGAGAAAGGGAGAGAGACAGGGAAGGAAGGAAAGGAGGGAACTAATGAGAAAAAAAATGGAGGGAGGAAGAGAGAAGGAGGAAGGAGGGGAGGAGTGTGTAAAATAATAGTATTTTGAATATTGCCATTGTAAGAAAGAACCAATGATATTTGCATCAACTATTAATTCCTTCTGTTAATGAATGCCCCTGGTACTATTGATAGATGTACAGAAAAAGAAAATATTCAAGGGAGAAGAGAATAAAAAAATAAAGGAAAGAAGGCTCACGAAGGTCAGAAAGATAAGTAATATAAATAGCCAACCAGAACTGGCCTTGACAGTTTGTATTATTTTGTTTGATTCTCATAAAAAATCTGCAAGGCAGGGAACCTTGAGGCTTGCCAAAGGATACTGAGAAATTAACTTGAAGACAATGCAAGCTCAAAAATCCAGAGGAGCCTAAGGATAGAGAGATAGTGAGAGGCAGTGGAAGGTATAAACTCAGTTTCCCCATGCCCAACCTTAGGCTTTTAGAAATTTTCTTCAAAGAAAAGAAAGAAGAATCAAAGAGGGAAAGTAAATCATGTATCACTTCAAAATGTTTGCCAAGGTATTTTTGGTAGTGTCATAATTTATCTGAGTGAAGGTACTTTCATTTATATTTGAAGATTCATTCACACATTGAAAAGCTATTACTTAAAGAGGCACAAGATTATTTGCCTTAATAGCATACATATTAATACCACCATTCCATTTTTAAGGAATTTATCCAAATATAATGGTCAGGAACTTGTCTGAAGATATAATAAGCATATTTGCTTTAGCTTGACATATGTAGTGAGATAGAAACCTTTTGCTATATTAACAATAGGAATAAATAATGTTTCTGGAATCATTAATAAGAGAATGCTTTAGACTTACCTAGAACTTTGCTGTAGTATAAATTCCATTCTCCCCAGTAGGACTGAAATATATAGTCTTGCAGAGAATAAGATATGATATTTTTAACCCTTTCACCAAAGGTCATCTGGTCAGTGAGCTCTGACAAGGCTGCAGGTACATAAGAGGTAGGTGCTGGGATTTTCCCACAGTGTCTCTCCACTGTAGAGGCTGGAGAGAACCTCAAAGTATACACAAATGGAATTCCTAATTTCAGAGCAACCAAGTCCCCACAAATTGTTACTGGATCAGCTACCAACACATCAAAACCACCTTTCTGAAGTCTTGACATTAACTTGGGATTGTTTAATACTCCATCACAGAGCTGTATATTAATTTGAAAAAAAGTATCTAGGAGTTTTCCTAGTTCTTTGTAGAAAGTCCAGAGTGTGAGAGGAGTTGGTCTATGGTCTAGCCACAGCATTATCATATGTTCAACAACGGAATCTACATTGCTCTTCTTGAAGGAAACAGGTATCTCCTCAAAATTCACAGGAGAATCAGATTTGGAGTTGATGAATAGAGTTGCCGATGAAGCCAGTACAGTCACGTTGTGATTTCTTTGAATCAGTTCTTCTAGAATGATCTTAATATTTAACCAATGGCTACCATCCGTTGGCCAAATTAGCACATTCCCACTGAGAACAATTTCAGTCAGAGTCAAATTAAAAACCAGCAGACAAACAAACTTCTTAGACATGATGATATTCATTATGGAAATCATCCTACTGTGGCTCTTTTTAGATGAAAAGAAACTTTCAAAGTATATTCAAGAAAGGCTTTTACAAATAAAATAATATTTAATGTAATGGCTACACTCATTCATAGGTCAATTGATCTATAGATTAAAAGGAAAACAATATAATTAAAATTCTTATATGCATTAACATGATTATTTCAACAACAGAAATGAAATATGGTTCTATTTTAACAAACAAACAAACAAAAAACAGGCAGGTCCTAAGCCTGGTATCTGTGTGCTCTGTGATACTATGATTTATAGAATATGTCTTCACTTTAATATATTTTTCCAAAATTAGGTTAAATGAAAAATAACAGTTCTCACTGCTAAAGCCACTTTGTCAAAACTTTAAGTTGTATGTCTTTATGATAAAGACATACATGCATTTATACATGCATTATCTGATTCAATTCTTTTCACAATCTTGTGTGGCATGTTATTTACTCAGTTGCATGGATAATGAAACTAATGTTGAGTTGCATATTTAAAACATATTACAAAGTAGTACAATCGGGACTATAATCATAACATCATTTGACTCATTGTTGGATTTGTACAATGTTATGCTTCAGTTTTATAAGTTTTAGAAACTTTGGCAATACATGATGACTAGCATTATTATCATTTCCCCATGGCTCATATTTAGAAAGAAGTTTAAAACAAGCATCACTTAGAGGACATTTGGTCAAACATCTCAAAATGTTTTATGTTAATTAGGTTATAGAGTAAATTACTACACATTTGATGGAGGACAGTTTTCTTCTCTGATGAAGCAAATTGATCATTGTGAATTTGTCACTTTCTTCCATATGATATCTATTATAGTGAATTTGTCACTTTCTTCCATATGATATCTATTACAGTGAATTTGTCACTTTCTTCCATATGATATCTTCACACACAAATCAAAGACATAGAGCATCACACACTAAGGAACAACATACTTTTTCACTCAGAGCTGTGTAGTAAGTAGATAAAATTAGGTGGATACTAGAGTTCAAGAGCCCAAATTCATTACCTAGACCCTCTCATTCTTGGTTTTATCATGTATTGATGAGATACTAATATTAATTTGTTATACTAACTTGTAGATTAGCAATGATGTCTGCAAACCTGCTTTGTAAACTCTTCGATTCAGAGCAAGAGGTTAGTAATATTAGCAGTTTAATAAATTTGCTTAAAGATTGATTAGTAAATCAGTGGGCTGGTTACAGAATGGCTGCCTACACACGGATATAATGATATCTCTCAGTTGAGATTCTTAGTGGATGACAAACTGAACAAGGGCAACTATATAATAATGCTATTTTAAAAGTTAAAATTATTAGAGGCTGCCATTTAAAAAGAGAAAATAAGAACAAATAAAGTGATTAAAAGGATGGAAACCAAGAACCGAAAATAGAAATCAAGTGGTGGTTTTTTCTTCACAGTCATCAACCTTGAATTGTGTAATTTCAGACTCTCAAGTAATAAAAGGACCAGGAAGGCAGAGAAAGATAAAGAGGGGAGAGAGAAGTGATGCATTTAAAATTATTATATTTGTGTCCTTTTATGAGTCAGCATTAGTTTGTATATAATGGCAGTCCCTTAGAAACAAAAGAGCAAGAAAAGAGTATGAATAATCTTGATGGTCATTAGAATAGGCCTAGTGAAGAGAATTTGAAATATCTTTGTAAAGAAATCTGTTGCTTCAAATGAAAAGGAGACAAAACACAACATACAGAGTATAACTAAAAACTTATCTATAAAATACTTAGATTTGTTTAATTATTGAGGTTCATATAAGTGGAATATTATAATTAATCTGAGATTACTCACTAGCAATAGCTATGATAGCCCTGAAAAACTTATTGAAATATGTCCCAGAATCAAATACATATAGTCAGTCCTAAATTCCCCCTGAATAAAAAAAAAAAAAAAGAAAAAGCATTCAAGGAGTCAATTTGTCACTAAGTGGTCTCTTCAGGTCAATAACATAATTATCTAATTTAGTGAAGAACAATGATGATAACAGAATCAATTAATAGCTGATATATACGTTCTTAGTTTTCAAATTATTATTGGATATTAAAGTGTTTAATCTCATTGATGTCATTGTAGGTGTTTGTTACATTTATTCCCTGGTTTCCTGTATGCCTGAAATGTTCATAATTGCAAATTTAAAAGTGATAGAATGGTAGAAAATAAATTATGTTTGGGCACATATGTAGATTTAACTTTAAATTTGAATTTCCATCAATGAAAAAAATAATAACTTCTACCAAATATGTCTGATTGCATGGCAAAATAAAATTCAGTAATTTAAAATAACATATTTGTTTGATTTTGAATTCATTAATAGCTATTCTGAATAAGGATTGAATAAACAGTACAGTGGGATTGTCATTCTGGAGACACCACGGATCCAGTTTGTATAACTCCATTTGCAAGAAAATGGATCAAGAGAAGTTTGAATAATCTCAAAGTTACAATGCTAGTACCAGGACCCAAGATAGGTTCCCCCAAAATATTCCACAACTACATATTGATTACTTTGAATTAAAGTTACTTGACAATCAGCTAGCTTCAGAAGGGCACCTTGACCCTCCCCTGTCTTTTCAAATTCAGGAAATAAATCCTTTACAGGAAGGGTGTCCTCCCTACACCTGAAAGACATCCCTTACTGCTAGAGTTAAACAACTCAAAGCCAAACGGTCTGTATAAACAAGCCTTGTTGTTTTTTTTTTTTTTATCATTGACTACCTTGTTTAAATTTCTCATTAATGAATACTCAAACCTTGCTTACATTCCTTTCAAATGAACTCTAACTTCTTTTTTCCCCTTAGTCCTGTCAGCTTCTCACAAATTTATTGTTTCCTTGTCTAAAAAGTATAAAAAGGGTTCCTGGCTCCATCATTTCTTTGGGCTTCATTCTATGATCTGAATATCATATAATGACTTCCTACGTGCACATATTAAATTGATTTTTCTCCTATTAATCTAGTCTCCTGTCAATTTTATTATTTTATTATCGATCCAGCTGTAATAAGTAAAGAACAGTAGAGGGAGGAATTCTTCTCATCCCGGACACAAGTAAATGGCAGATCAGATGAATATGTAAGTATTATGGTTCCCAGTCCAATGTTCTTCTGTATTCTACTTTTTAAATCCAATAGTTGAGATATATTTTATAACAGTAAAAATGAGAAAATATTACATTTCATAATTGCAAATAATTTTGCTCGAATATATGAATATTTGATAATATATCTTAAACATACTAAAGAGCCCAGAAAATAATATTAAAAACACATGCCTATGAAATATCACTACATAAGTACCATGAGTTAAAAATAGATCAGCCATAGAAAATTTGTACTAAATAGAATTTTATCTTTGTACTTTGAATTAAGTTCTCATTTTCATCCCAATCTGTTTACTTCTAATGAAGGACTCCAGAGGGTAATAAAACAGATAAAAATTTCTCAGAATCTTATTCGATAAGATTTTGTATGTAACATTTGCTGAAGAATATTTAGTTCATCTGTATAAAATTAAAAGAATAAAGTTTCTTAAAATATATATAATCCTATTAGTTTAAATTAATAATTCTTCAGACAACATTTTTGTATGGTAGTTCTTTCTTATATTTTCTTTGTTCTCTCCTAAGACATACCCTGGCTTAAGGGTCACTCCCTCCTGTGTGCTCCTGAGCATTGCACAGGATGGCTAGGATTTAATTGTGCTGATTCACTTACCTTTGTCTCTCAGATTGGAGGAGGCCCCAAATGCCACAAAAGCCTGGAAACCAGCCTTTATACTATTTTAGGAAATGAGTAATCAACTCTTTAGTACCTTAAAGTTTTAGCCACACTGCAGTGCTTCAATTTTGAGTTTTTTAATTGTCATTTAGTTAGTTCTTTGAAGGCTTAAATTTAGATGAATTTTCTCCCTTTGTTTCGTTGTATGTAAACTGAGTATCTTCCTAGAGCTTTCTTTTAAACTCCAGGTCTGGCATCAATGCTTCATCACTTTCTTGATTATACCTCAGGCAAATTACTAGCCTCCTCATTACAAAATGGGGAAGAATGATGGGGTCTATTTCCTATAGTTATAAGGACTCAATGAAACAATGTATATAAATTATTTAGAACAGCATCTGTGCTGAATAAATGTTAGCTATATACAATATCATTGGGAAAGAATCTTACTTTAAAAATGACCAATTTAACCAGACCTCATCATCACCTCTCTTTCGCTCCTTAGACAATGGCCCACTCGGGCACCTGAGCTTTGGTGCCAAGGGAGGCAGAATTTGCAACTACTAACTATGTCTTTTGGGAAAATAACTATTTTAAGCTGGCTACTTTCAAGAAATGAAAACAAAGAAAAAAACCTTTAATCTTCCCCCTAACTGCCTAAAAGAATTTAGATAGAAAATCTGTTCTAGGAAAGGAGTTATCATCGTAGATAACTATAGTGAATGTGAACAAGTATGTGTTAGACAGGGAGGAACTTAGCAAGGCCCCTTTGATCCAAGTCATTTCTGTGCCTCATTGTTAAAGATGTCCCAGCCAACATTTATTTACCAAACACTTACTATTCTATCTTCATGTGAATTGTCCTCTTGCTCTTTGAAGTCCCAAACTACGCTTTCCCCTTCTCTTTAGCTCAAAGTGGCATAAGAGCCTAACTGCCAGATCTGTCCTCAAGAACCCCTGTATGTATATATATAATAAATTTGGTTATTTTCTCCTCTTGATCTGTCTCATGTTAATCTGATTATTAGCTCAGCCAGAGGAACTTGGAAAGATAGGAGGAAAATTTGTTTTTCTGCCCCTATAGTGCAGATGTTTTGAAACACTGCAAGTTCCTCCACAGGGCCAATTATGCTGTCTCCAGGCAAGTCACAAACGATCTACTATTAACAAAGCTCACAAATGACTTATTTTAAGAAATACACAGATATTGTAAAATATGTATTAAATATATATGTAAATGTATATTTAATATATATAATCTAATATATAAACATAGTTACATTACTAGACTCAGAGCTGCCTACTTCCATGCTTCAAACAGGGATGTTCAAACAGGGCAAAATAACCTTTGGACTGGGCCTAAAAAACATTGTGTTCCAAAGTACTGTTTGCAAGGATAACAAGAAAGCAGATATTGTGACTATTGAACTAAAAATTAAAAACATTGTTTAGAATTAGCATCACTATGTTAGCTTATCTGCACCAAAAGAAATGCCTTCTTTCTACTGATATAATTATTCCCCTTCTTCTCATAAATATCCCTTCCCTTTGTCTCCTAATTGAAACAATGAGTTTCTGCCTTAATTAGTGCTTGCAGAATAGTTATTTGTTTTACCTTCAAATAAATGCTTGTTGCCTCTCACTTTGGCCTTCAATTTTTAGATTAACAATATAAAATTCAAGATTATACCTATAAAAATTATGACCCTCCATTTCTTTCATTAAGTGGGAGCCAAAAAAGTGTGATAGATTTCTCTGGGAATTTCTCATGACCCAGAAATAATTTTATCTTAAATGTCTTGTCTAAGGCTCATGAGTCATCATGGAAAGGGAATTCTACCAGCAGTGATTTGAAAAGTTCTAACAAATCAATATTAAGTTCAATTTAAAAATACAGAAGGAAGAGAGAAAATAGGGAAGCAAAAGAAAGACTGGGAAAAAAAGGAAAAACTGAAAGAAAAAGAAAGATTCAAGTCAAAGTATATTATTCTTCAGGAAAAAGACTTTAATACATTTTTTCTCCTTCAAATGTTTACTGTAAATAAAGCACTATAGAGATATACACAGTCAAATTAGTTACACTTTTATAATTTTATTTTACATTAATTATCTGTGCTCTTCAAGTACCTAGTTCATGCAAAGATCTGAATATTATGGTCATAATCTTTTTTGAAGATCTGCTATTTTTTTCTATTTAATGTATTTGCAAAATAGTCTATTGTTTTTGTAGATGACTTTAGTTTTTAGAGATTATTCATCTAATTTTTTATATGTAATAATATGTTATGTATTTATATAAATCTAATATACAAAGATTACTAGCAAATAAAAAGCTGTTTGTTTTTATAGTGGCCAAGGGATAAAATTGTTGGTAGCAATAGGTATGTTTATGGATTATAAATATTTTTACTGAGATTAAAATGCTACATTATTCTTTCTTTAAATGTTTCCCCAATTTTAATGGCTGTTTGTTTTTAATATGAATATAAAAATAAAATTTATCTGGTTCAACTTTAAAGAAATGTATTTGAAATCTGCAGATGACTTTTCTTTCTTTTAGTTAAAGAGAATCTCTCTTAGGACCAGAAAGCTATCCTTAGGGCAATCTCCTCAGGCAATAGAGTCATAGAGATCTGTGCCTAAAGGCATAGCAAGTTCCCTAGTTATAATATGGCCCAATTAAACACCATTTGGCAAACTAAAATGGGTGAGAAATAGAACAGCAGATTTCAAAAGCTAAACACATTGAAAAGAAGAAGAAAGTACCCAAGAAAGTTTAAACCGAAAATATTCTAAATAATTCTTAGATCTGCACATGAAATTTTAAAAGGAGAAACATTTTTTTCTAGGTTTGGTGTCAGAAAGACTTTAATTTGAAAACTATTTTCTCAGACTAGTAGCTATATGATTTGATTTTAAATGCTTAATATTTTGAAGCCTCAATACTCTCATCTATGATAGTAGTTTTTTCTTCACAAATTTATTGCAGGGATTAAGATATATAACACATGTGAAGCACTTATCACAGCATCTAGTGCATAGGAAGAGATTAACAAATGTTAACTGCAATTACTATAATGATATCCATTAGTTTGAACCAAATACCCATGACCTGAAACTAAAAAAGTAATTTTGACATTATAATATCCCATTTCTAGCAATTAGCAAAGATTAAATACTCACTGTGAGGTTCCTATTGCATTGCACTGCAGAAAAGTAATCTTACAGACAGTTGTCCTATTTATTTACTCAGGTGTCTCAAAATGTCACACCTGAGTATATATGGATTTATTGCAATGACTTTGAGTAGAGAATTCAAGCTCTAAGTATAGGATAAATTCAAATTATGAATTGGAAATAAGTTTTTTTACAAGTCAGTTCCATTTATCGTTCTCTTTTCTTACATGTACAAAGACCTGCACAAAAATAAATTACCCTTTCATGTCAGTACTTTTACTTCTTACCTGGTGTTTTGAATATGAGTGTTCATGTCTCTGGACATCAATAAAAATACCATGTTTTAGTAAAGCAAACTTAAATAGTCATTTTAAGTCAAAAGAGTATAATTTGAATAGAAATGTGATATTATCAAGATCAGAGAGTAAGAACATTTTTAGAAATTCATTACATTCCCACAAATAAATTGTTAAGAAAAATTAGTCTCATATGTCAAGACTGGAAGATTAGTGTGGTTTTATTGCCAGCATTAACTTACAAGCAAAATACAATGGAACATGTGGTTCCAGGACTGCCAGTACAGGAAAGGTTTATCTGGGGGAAATTTGACCCATATAAATAAGGAGCATTGTAATCATGACAATTATTATCCCAAGGTTGAGAAGAAGTAGTTGATAAAAACGTAAATGGAGACATATATTGTGATTGAGGAACCTACCATGTGCATTTCTCTATTTCATGAACTAACTTGCTACACCCATTCAGATGTCACTGTTAGCTTACTGTACACATGAGATTAAAAAGTTTTTGCAGATCTTAAGTTTCATTGCCTCATAAAATGGCTATATGTTCATCTCCTATTTTTAATTTCTAAGATCCACTTTTAGTACCATAATGTTGACTCCTTCTATCATCATAGGATGGTTTATAATCATCATAGTAGCTATGCTTATTCTCTCTGAATGACAGAATAAATAGGTTTTTGTTTATATCCCAGGAAGTAAACATTCATTTTTAAAATTTAGTTTAGGGATAACTTCATAACATATCCAAATGAGATGATGTGGCAATTGTAACAAACACTCTTAACACTCCTCACCAACAAATCCATGCATATATGGTCAATTAATCTATGGAAAAGGAGTCTAGAATATACAATGGGGAAAAGAAGCTTCTTTAATAAATGATGTTAGAAAAACAGGACAGCCATATGCATAAGAATAAAACTGAAATGATATCTTACACCATACATAAAAATTAACTCAAAATGGATTAATGACTTAATCATAAGATCTGAAACCATAAAATTCCTCAAAGAAAAGATAAGCAGTAAGCTCCTTGACATCAGTCTTAGTGATTTTTTTTTTTGGATTTGAAATCATAAGTAAAGGCAACCAAAGCAAATATAAACAGTGGGGCTACATAAAATTTAAAAAGTGTCTGCTCAGCAAAAGAAACCATTGACAAATGGAAAGACAACCTACAAAGGGAGAAAATATTTGCCGATCATATGTGTGATAAGGTGTTAACATGTAAAATATATAAAAACTCATACAACTCAATAGCAAAAAAATTGATTAAAAAGTAGGCAGAGAATTTGAATAGATTCTTTCTCAGAGAAGACATACAAATGGCTGATAGATGCATGAAAAGGTATTCAACATCACTAATCATCAGAGAAATGCAAATCAAAACCACAATGAGATATCACCTTGAATCTGTTAGAACGGCTATCATCAAAAAGATAATAGATAACAAGTGCTGACAAGGATGTGGAAGAAAGAGAATCCTTGTGTACTGCTGATGGGAATGCAAATTGGTGCAGTTACTTTGGAAAACATTACAGTCAGGTATCACTTAATTATGGAGATGCATTTTGAGAAATGTATTGTTAGATGATTTTGTCATTCTGTGGACATCATAGATTATACTTCCACAAACCTAGGTTAAAGCCTACTACATACCTAGGCTATATGTTATAGCCTGTTGCTCTCAGGCTACAAGCCTGTACAGTGTTGCTATACTGAATACTGTAGGTAATTGTAACAAAATAGTATTTGTATATCAAAACATAGAAAATGTACAGTTAAACAGTATAAAAGATAAAAAATGGCACACATATATAGGGCACTTCCTATGAATGGAGCATGCATAGCTGGAAGTTGCTCTGGGTGAGTAGTGGTGAGTGAATGTGAAAGCCCAGGACATTACTGTATACTATTATAAAATTTTAAACACTATACTTCACCTACAATAAGTTTATAAAACAATGTGAGATTAGGCACAAGAGAAGATGATGCAATCCAGAGATTCAGTAAACATGAGATGTATGAGGCTGTTGCTGGTGTAACAGCATACTGTTTTACAGCTAACTTTCTATTTTTAATAAATAGAAAGAGTACACTCTAAAAATGATTAAAAGCATAGTATAGTAAATACATAAACCAGTAACATAGTTGATTATTATTATCATTATCAAGTATCATAACTATACATAATTGTATGCACTATATTTTTATGCAACTAGCAACACAGTAGGTTTGTTTACACCAGCATCACCACAAACAGGTGAGTAATGCATTGCACTACAATGTCATAACATCTACCACTGTTGTCACTAGAAGATAGAAATTTTTCAACTCCATTATAATCTATGGGACCATCCTCATGTATGTTGTTCATTGTTGACTGAGACATCATTATGCAGTGCATGACTTTATAGAGATTACTCAAAAAATTAAAAATAGAACTACCATACAGTCCTTCAATTCTACTTTTAGGTATCATCCAAAGGAAAGAAAATCACTATTTCAAAGAAAAGTTTGGCCCATCATGTTTATAGCAGTATTATTTATAATAGCTAAGACATGGAAACAACTTAACTGTCCATTAATGGATGAATAAATAAAAAATAAAAAATATGTGAGATAAATAAAGAATATGTGAGATGTCGTTATTCTTTATTTCTTTATACATTGATGAATACATATTCAGATGCATATATACACACATATATATATTCAGATGTAATATATATATTCAAATATGTGTGTATATATATATACATCTGAATATATATATTCTGAAGGCTGAAGTATTGCCTAGCTTGTCTGTGTATCTAAACTACTCTCAAGATTACCATTTATATTCCAAAACCATAACAATAATAGCTGACGATCTCTAAGTGCTAATATGTGCTAAGTCCTTTACATGTTCATGTGTATATTTGGATCCCCTGCCCACTTTTTAATCAAGTACATGAACATAAAACATATACACACACACATATGTTCATGTATTTTATATGATACAGTCTAGTCATAATACATTTCTGTGAACTGTTCTTAGTTGTTATATATATAATGAAATATTATTCAGCCTTAAAAAAAAAAAATCTTGCCAATGTGACAATATGGATGGACCTTGAGGGCTTTGTCCTAAGTGAAATAGATCAGATAGGGAAAGACAAATACTACATGATATCACTTATACGTGAAATCTTAAAAGTAAAAAGGAAAGAAACATAAAAATAAAAAACCCAAACTCATAGATACAGAGAACAGATTGGTATTTGATGTAGGTGGGAGTAGAGTTGAGTACAATGGGTGAAGGGAGTGAAAAGGTACAAACTTCTAGTTATAAAATAAATAGTCATGGGGATATAATGTGCCGCACTACAGCATGGTGACTATAGTTAATAATACTGTATTGTATATTTGAAACTTGCTAAGAATGTAGATCTTAAAACTTCTCATCACAAGGAAAAAATTTTGTAATTAGGTATGATGATGGGTACATATATTGAAACATTATGTCATACACCTGAAATTGAATCAATGTACATATATTGAATCATTATGTTGTACACCTGAAAGTAATGTTTTATTTCAATTATATCTCAGTTTAAAAAGAAATAATTTAATCTCTCATTCCTTATAACACTCTTGCCAATTTGTCATAAGATTTTATTAATTTTACCTAATAAGCAACTAACAATAATTGAAGAGTTTCTACCTTCTAGACACTATTCTAAAATCTTTTCATATTGTTAACTAATTTAATTATTTAGATAGCCCTGTTAGAGATGGGATAAACAAGAGTCAGTGCAAAGAAACTTAATTACTTCGTCAAGGTCACATATGGAAACAGAAATTGTTTATGAAAAGTCTGCTTTTCTATGTCTCATTTGCATTATTTTTCTAGTTCATAAACTCCTTCACTAGTACATGCTTTTATCATATCCTTCCTGGAGTACTGCAGTAGCCTACAATCTAACATTTCTCCACTCTAGGTCCACATCTATTCATGTGTTTTATATAAGATACAATCTAGTCACAATACATTCCTTTAAATTGTTCCCAATTGCTTATTAGATACAAACCAAGATGCTTAGTATGACATACAAGATGCTTTGAAAATATTTATTGAATTAATTCATTCTTGCAATCCTTATATCTCCAGCATTCTTTCCCACATTTCCCTGCCTTACACAATAAGTTGGTGCCTGCCGTTTCATTCTCACGTCGGCCCCTCATGCATTCTTTCAACTGGACGTCTCACCACTGAAACCTTCCCTTCTCAATCAGCTCAGCACTAACAATTATCTACATCATTCATATTGTAAATAGTCCCTTTCATGTCTAACTTTGCTGTTTGATTGTGAAACCCTTGAAGCCGGGAACTCCATCATAGTCTTTGTTGTATCCTGCCTATTCAAGAGAGTTCCTAGTAAACAGTAGGAAGTCTGTGAACAACAATCAGAGATTACCCATATACATGTATATAAACACACACACACACACACACACAAATGTCTGTATTAATCATGGGCTTGTAGAAAGCTTTTCTTTTAGCTTTCCCCTCACACCACTGAAGTTTTTAGGCAATTTCTATTTTCAATACAATACATATATGAGAACCTAGTCTTAATTTTAAACTAAGGTATTGGTCACTATATCTTATGCATAGAAAACTTAGTATTTTAAGTTTATAAAATTAGAAAACAACACACAGTAGTTCTAAAGCATATTGTGTTTTATGTTCCTTCCTGCTATCAAATGATAGCAATAGTAATCAATATGTAGAATTGAAGAAGAATAGGCATAGGGAAATAAAGAAGAGGTGATATAAGGCTCTGTTCAAATTCAAAGAATACAAAAAAAAAAAAAATGTTACATACCCAAAGCTTTACTATAGTAGGAATCCCATGATTTCCAAAGCGTATCAAAGATGTAGTCCTGTAGGTGGTACGATATGAAATTTCTTATTCGGTCAGTAAAAGACATCTGGTCGGTGAGTTCTGATAAAATAGCAGGAACATAGGAAGGAGGGTATGGTATCTTCCCACAGTGTTTTTCCACTGTTGATGCTGGAGAAAACCTCAAGGAGTATATAAATGGAATTCCCAGTTTTAAAGCTACTATATCACCACAAGGAAATACTGGGTCTGATAACAGAACTTCAAATTTGCTTTTCTTCAGGTTTTCCATCAGCTTTTGGTTTTTGAGAACACCATCACAGATTTCTCGAGACACCATGTGGAAGTCCTCAATGACTTTGGCTATTTCCTGATAGAATTTCCAGATGGTTGAAGGAGATGGTCTATTTTCCATCCATGTCAAAATAAAGTCTTTGATCACCTCTTCTATTTTTTCTTTGCCAAAGGCCACCTTATATATTTCATATGTCAGAGATGAGTTACAGGTGGGCGTGATGAAAAGTGCACCAGAAGCAACTAGGACAGTCACATTATGCTCTTTTTTAATCAACTCATCTATAATTATCTTAACATTTAGCCAATGACTGCCTTCCATTGGCCATATCAGAACATTCCCACCAAGAGTGTTTCCTAGGATACTTATCTGGAGAGCCAGCAGCAGAATGTTGTTTATCAACATGATGTGGTTTGACGTAGAAGATTTGATGAGATGTGACAAACAAATTTCTCTGCTTTTCAAGCAAAAAAGGAAATACGAATCATTTTTCAGTTTTGATTCAAACCAGTGATAGTCTTAAGAGCCTTCTCTCTACCACATGGTATTTGTCTTGGTAGCTCCGTATTTTATAACTATAGGTTTAGGGATAACATGCACCGTACCTCTCAACCTGTTGTTTTAGCTTTGGTTATGAATCTTTTTCTTTAATCTTTCAACCCTTTCTCTGTGTCTCATAATTGTTAAATTCCTACTATTAGATTGCTTGAAGCCACCATATATCCAAACTCTACACTCAGGCCTGGGTGCTGAAACCTCAGATAAGATCAGAAATGTAGAGATGTTAATTCTATAGGTTTTTCAATATTAAATATATTTTATATAATGTCATTAGCAACAATTAAACATTAGTATATTAGTTGCTAGTTATTAATAGATAAGATTATTACAAAGAGAATACTTAAAATGTGAAGTACAAACAAGTAAGTATGTTTGCTACCACTTTAATAATGTGTTTAGGAAAATATTTTATCTTCTGAATCACTGAGAAAAAAATTACAATAAATAAACTATGTACAGGTATATATGCAAGAAATGATGAGTAATATTACTAGTGAATAGGGGCTCTTAGGAGATGGTTACTAAGTCAAGCATGCTTCCATGGAAAGTCAAAAAGTTAGGTAGCCTACCCTCTATCTCCTGCTGGCTCATGACCTGGGACAGAGAACTGCCTTTTCCCTGGCTCAATTGCATGCCCCTCTCTACTTCTGGGATCTGTAAGTAATAAGTGTTGTGACTATTTTTTGTTGTGTGGGTATATTGAAACTGTGCTTTCAATCAAAACAATTCCTAAGTTTCACTTTCCCAAAGTGAGAGCTCTTATGCTGAGCAAGCCATCACTCCCACCCCCACCTTTATTACCCCTATTTGTGTCTCCTTGTTCAGCAGTATATTGACTCAAAAGTCCTGTGTTGAGTCAAAGTGAGCTAACTGGGACAATAGAAATCCGCCTCTCTTCCCTAGGCAGGGTTCAGGGACATAGTCTATCAGGTCCTGGGAGCTAAGGAGAGTTCCTCTAGATTAGTGCCAGAAGGGAAGGCTGGCTGCTGGGCCCAGAGAGGAATGGTTAGCTATGAGCCCCTGGTCATACATATTCTTGGCCCTTTAGAAGAACACAGACCCACTATACTGTTGCTGAACCACACTTACCAATGTATAGTGGCTTTAGTGGATAGCTCATTTTCCCTAATCATACCTCACCATGGGAAGTGGAAATAATTGCACCTGGCCCACTGAGGGGATGATGTGGACCTCTAAGAATAGGGAAGAGGCAATCAGTTTGGTTGGCACCAATAACATTAGAAGATGACAGTATGGTGATACAATTACAACAGTTGGCCCTACCCGATTTTGGAGGAGGCCACCAATGAGTTGTTTTCCCACACAAGCCCCATAATACATCTTGACATGGAGCAGTCAATGGGCAGGCACAAAACTATAAAATTCAGATGATCGCTACTGCCGGCCTTACTCTGTGTTTTGTCTGACACATGGGTTATGGGGCTTCTCCTCAACCCCAGACAGTCAACACTAGAAAGTGGTTAAAACCACAGAGCAGTTGCACCCCACGTTGTGAGGATGATGAGTATTGGAAATCAGCCCTAGAATGACTTTATCCAAAATACTACCAGGTGTGGGTACTAACCAGGCGATTCAAGCCTGATGTCTTAAATGGGACCAATGGCACACATGCTTAAAAGTTACCAGCCCAGCTCAGTCAGCAATATTCCAACTTCTAGGCATTGGCCATTACATTATCCTAATTTCAACCCTATTTGGTTGATAAGCTTATGCAGTTCAGACCCATCTCTGATAATATAGGGCCAAATATTAAATTGTCAGGAGCACAGAACTAAATTTTCCTTAAACCAAGACTACACGTGTGCATCCAACCTTCACAATTTATGGATGGAGACCTTCTTTGTCTTGGAGGAAAGCACCACCCAGTTATTTGCAAGGTGCATCCCCAAGAACCCCCAAAATTTGTGATACCAATAAACTCTCTCAACTGTGCAATCAAACCTTAACAAAGGCATCCTAACTCTTCATGCGACTTCATTAGACTGCTCAGTTCCCCTCCTGGGTGGCTACCTGGTAGAGCCACTCCACTCTGGGATGGCTCCCTTTACTTGCAACAATGCTGGAGGTGATAATGCCTCACTTCATGACCTCATCCCAAATGCTGCCTTCTACAACTTTTCCTAGGGCAGAGATGACACCAAGATGGCTCTCCCTGGGACCTGAGTGCTGAACTGAATTTTTTTTTTTGTTTAAATTCTCTGCTGGTGACCCTGTGAGTGGCATTTTGCAGAATTAGCTATATGTTTATCCCCTGAGCCCCTTTGCTTACTACAATGCTTGCTACTCCAATGTGAGGTGGTACTCTGCCAGGCTTCTCTCTGTTGCACCTTAGAGTTCTGGAAGGCCAAGGTATGTGTTAAATCTCACAACCTTACAGGGTTGCTTGCTTTCACCACACCCATTGGATTGGCCCACATTGTGCATCCTACTGGGGTTTAGTTAATTTAATTTCTCTTGGGAGGACCCCTCCCTGGATGTAGATGCTGCCACCACTACAGCATCTCCCCAGTACAACACTCCAAGATCATAGCTGAAGGGTCGCCTCCTGATACCACTCCGTGGGGACTCTTCCTCAGTGATGACCACTCAGGGCTGCACAATACAGCCATCAAGCCCTCCAATAGTTTTAATATTTTTATACAATGGACAGAACACAGAGCTCATTTTGAGGGCCTCTATAATTGCTGGTCATGTTACCTGACCCATCATAGGTTGTTTCCCACCTTAGATGCTTACCTCGCTTATTTATTGACCCTGTCCCTGTTTGCCCAACAGAAGGCACCCCATGTGACCCTATGGCTTGCCCAGCCACTCCCCACGGTGCTCAACTGCTTCCATGCAGGACACTTGCCATAGAGCATGTGGCACTTGGTAGGATCCCCCATGTGCCCTTTATGATCCTCCGTATCTACTCAGACACCAATGCTACATAAATGAATATGACCTACATCTCATTCCAAGGAGCACAGTCTTCATGGTCTTGGGCCTTGTGGCCCAGCCATCTGGAGAGAATCCAAACTTATTTCAGCTTCCCTGATCACACAATTGGTATCTACTGTGGCTCAGTGCCCTGGGGCCATAACACATATCTGGCTCTCCAAATATGCAGTTCTCCTTCCCTCAGCCTCTGAAGCATTTGCCTCCAAGCTGGCTCTTGGGGAGTCACATCTGTCCAAACTTAAGTATTTTAGTCTCTTTGGGATTGCCCTTACTAATCTCTTAGTAGGACATCCTATCCGTCTCTCTTTCTGCCCTCTCACATCAAAAGCGTACAATATCCATCCCCATTATACTGGGAGCTGGTGTGCTGCTATCCCTTGCAGAGATTGATCTAGCTGCCAATACACTGGGAATGCAGCAACAAATTATTAAGCCAAATATCAACCTGTCAGCTACTCTGGCTGAATGCATTGAGCTGTTACACCAGAGCCTTAATGCAGCAACAACAGGATTATTCAGTACAGAAAATTTTGGATAATCGTTTAGCTTTAGACTATTTACTGGCCAAGGAAGGAGGTATATGCATTTGTAAAGCGACCTGCTACATGTATATTAATAATTCTGGACAAATTCAGACACATATACAAAAGATGGCCCCATAAATAAAAATATTCCATAACCTCACTCATGTTTTAAATCAAATACCTACCTTAATCTTATCCAAGGGCTTTGATTTGTTTTCTTGCCCTGACTCCAGCAAAAGAAGGATGGTGATGACTAAGGACAAGATTTAAAACTATCATTTGTGTGTAGATATTGGTGATTGTCAGTTTTGCTTTGCTTAAATGTTTCACGTGTTGGATGACCAAAATCCTGCCTCTGGCTTTTAAGATCTCCACTGCCCAGACAATGCCTATGAATTTTTCTAAAGATTAATACCTAGGCATCATGGTGTCAATTGTGATGAGAAAAATAACTTTTGAGGAAGAAAAAAAGACTCTGTTTTTCTGCCTAGGTATTTTATAATATGGCAACTCTACTCTGCCTAGGTATTTTATAATATGGCAATCCTACTCACACCCAGAGTCTGGACATTTAGATAAGAACTTGAATTTAAGATGCCTGCTGTAAGTTCCACTTTACTTTTCCCGGGCAACTTTTAAAATAACCACTTAACGTTAAGCCTGAGAAAAGTTTGTGACTTCCACCCCAATTACCTTATAAGTAACAGGTGCTTGCTACTCTGCTCTCTATCTCTTGCTGGTTTGTAATCTGTGATAGAGGGCCGCCCTTCACCTGGCTCAGTTGCACTCTCTCACTTCTGGGATTTGTAAGTAATAAATTTTGTTACTCTGTTTCCATTGTGTGAGCGTATTGAAACTGCATTTTCAATAAAAATACCATAGACATTTCACTTTCCCAAAGTGGGAGCTCAGATGTTTAGGGAGCTACCTGTCAATGTGGCACGGGTGAGTTGTGTCCCCTCATTCAGCAGGTCAGAAACTGCATATTTTTAATTCAGTGCACCAGCTCCCTCTGCCTTCACAACACAGTAATGTGACCAGTATTAAGAGATTTCTCAAACTATTAAGGTTAACTTTTAGATTTGTTTGTGTTCCTAAATGTAACATAAAACTAAATGAAGAATTTATATTGACCACAAAGATTTAAAGAGGTTGTAAAAAAGATTTCTCCAAAAAGAGGGTCTAAATTTGTGATTTTAATTATTCTAGCTAGTCTACTCTTTTTAGAAATTTTTTGAGAAACTATAGCTAAAAATATGATAAAGATATTAGTAAAATCAGGTGTGTTCAAAGAAAAACTAACATGTTTAAAAAAAAGCTAGTATATGCAAATGTTTTTTATCATAGATAATAATAAAGATGTGCTTTAATTAATTGCACAAAAATGGAGCAAGAATAATATTTATACTACCACAACTGGTTATTGCTTTTACAATAGAATTTTCTTGAGAAGCTTTAAATTTCCTCTTTTTAATAAATAAGTTTGATTTTGCATAACTTATTTGATATATAAAGTATATAAATTTAAAATATATAAATATAAATAATCCATTACACAATATTAAGAAAATAAAATACCCACCAAAGGATGACATATTGACCCATGTACATGTGCTGTTTTGAAGACCACTATGGTTACTTTAAGAATCGTTTTTGCCTCACCATACATTAGTATAAATTTTATTTGTTACTTTATATGTGCCTAATGAAGGAACAAATGAATTCTCCACTCATAAGAACTAGAGGCAATAGAAGAACTTTTAAAGAGGCCAGTGAATTCACACTTAGATAAAACTCACACTTAGATAAAACTCTATAATACAAATACCTCGATATCATACAATTATTCTAAAATGTAACACCGGGGTGGAGGAGAGCAGGCAGGGAGTGGGGGTGTGTGGACAGAAACCTTCAGATTACTTCAAAATAGAACTGAAAACTTTTTCAAAAGGAAGTAATAAAAGAAACCAAAAGTTAGCTCACAACCTTGTAATGGTTGATATTGCTTTTAGAAGAAAATATAAAATAAGTCCAAATGTACACTATACATTGCTTTTATATAGCTTATATATTGCTTTAAATTTCTTACCTGAAATTTCCAGCTGGAACTTTAACAGCAATAATTTGCCATTAGGAAGCTTAATTTAAGTAACCCCTAGTTGGGGAGGTGTTATTTGATGAGAAATATGATCTTAAATGGAGAAAAGATTATACAGATTTGTTTACTCTTAGCATTCTTCATACTTTACATTATTAATGGGATTAATCTTTGTTAAGGGCATATCCTTCTATTGATTTGTTTGCACTGAATGTTGTCTGTTATCATGGTTTCCACTGCTCCCAAAAACTAAATATGTCCAGATGTATCTGAAATAATAACTGGTAATGATTAATAATCTTGGGTTATTATTAAGAAGTATATAAAATTAATATCTAAGATCGGTGCAGCATAGAATTATTATTAATTATAAAATAAAATAAAAAATTAAAGTGCCTTTTTTTTCTGAGTCCTATAATAGTGAGAATTGACTATGATAATTCGAATTTAGGAACTACAACAGAGTCAAACTGCTCTGTATAATGAAGAAATATCTGGAAAATCTTGGTGATTATATTGATCTTTGCATTTATTAAAAAAAAAGTGCTAATTTAGATTATTAAATAAGTGTTTTAAAGCTTCACACTTTCATTATGCAACATCCTTGAGAATGCTAATTACTATTATGTTTCTTTGGGCAACCTTTTAGGAGAAAAACAAATTAACTTAATATGTCTTTTTTTCATAGAGTTCCAAATATCATATTACTAATAACTAAATACTGGAATAGAACATAACCACTTATTGTTTTGTTTGGTAAACAATGTGGCAATAACTTCATACAAATTTTAAGTAGGGATTAGTGCCTCAAAGATGTACTTTGTGTGATGGTGGAGGAAACAAAGGAAACCATTGGAAGCATTACACAACTCTTCAAGTTTGCTTACACCGCATACACTTGACTACAAATATTCTTGATCAGTCATGGGTTTCAGGTTCAATCTAAATAAAAGAAAATGTTTTACATGTTCTACATGTTTTATAGAATAATTTCTCTATCTTTGTATTGCCTATATAATTTACCTATCGGCTAAACAGAATGAGTCTTCAAGTAAATATTTCAAGACAAGCCCCCAGATAAACTCTTTTCAGTGTTTGTACATCTAGTCATAAATTTTTATCTGCACGCCTGGATGAAAGAATGAAAACATCGGTGATAACTAGTGTCTTTGATATCCACATTTTCTCTAGATATTTATCAGCTCCTACTCTATTGCCTTTCTCTAATTCAAAAGACAACATTGAAGTCAACAACTTTTCATGCCAAAAAGCCAATGCATATATGGTTGTTAATGTGTATTGTGTATCTGTGTTTGATTTACAGTATTCACATGTAAATTTGAATTTGTTTGAATATATATCAAGTTTATTCAGATACAAATTATTTGAGTAACAAACTCATTCAATATATGAAACATATATTTGGAGAAATAGACAATAAAATTAGACAAGGGAAGGTAACCAGTTACATAAATATTGGAAAGGAAGAGGTAATCTATCTTTAGTTGCAGTTCATATGAATGTATATTTAGAAAACTATTACAGTGTACAAGAGAATATAGAAAAATAGTAAATTGTAAAATATAAATTAAAATGTGAGTAGAGCCTTAGATATACAAACCATAGCCAGTAGAACAATCAAATGTTTAATAAACATTTGTAGTGAACGAAACAACGAAATGAATAAATTGTTTATGATACTAACAAAATAGATAAAATTACTAGGCATAGTTTAACAAGAAATATGCAAAACCTATATATATGAGGAGCAATAGTAAATACCCCAGAAAGACACAAAAATAGCCACATTTCTAAATTAAATTAGTGCTTTTCCTTCTCATTATCTTCAAATTATTTATTCCCAATTCTCAGTTATTTTTTTTAACATCTTTATTCAGGTAAAATTGACATATAATGAACTGAAACATTTAAAATGTACAATCTAATGAGTTTAGAAATATGCAAATATACATGATACCATCACTGCAATCAAGGTAATAAACATATCTAAAATCTCCCAAAGTTTTCTTGTGTCCCTTTGTTTGTTTCGTTTTATGTATACATACCACATTTTCTTTATCAATTCATTGTCAATGGACACTTGGGTTGTTTCCATATCTTGGCTATTGTGAATAATACTGCAACGAATATGAAAGTGCACATATCTATTTGAGATCCTAATTTTAATTCTTTTGAATATATACCTAGAAGTGAGATTGCTAAATTATATGTAGTTCTATTATTAACTTTTTGAAGAACCTCCATACTATTTTCCTTAGCTGCTGCACCATTTTGCATTCCTACCAACAGTGAACAAAGTTTCTCTTATCTTTACATCCTCCTCAAAGTTTATCTTGTGTTGTTGATTTTGTTGTTGATAATGGTTCTCCTAATAAGTGTGAAGTGACATGTCATTGTAGTTTTCCCATCCTCTTCAAATTCTGATTCTCCCTACCTTTCCATTTGCAAGCTCTGATTCTGAGTACTCACATACTCAATATTGAGTAAGAAGAGATTATTGCTCATTTAATCGAATCTATTAATATTGTTTGAGATTTGGAGAGTTAGATAATGAAATGTGGTGGAGGAAAAATAAAAGTTAAGGATAACATTTATAACATTTAAGGATAATATTTATGTTTGTATTTATTAAAGCATACTGGGGGGAAATGCTTATGTTCACCAAGGTGCTATTTCTGTATTCTCCTTATTCAGTTATCAAGGTTTTGTTCTTATAACTTTGGCAATTCCACTATAATTTCAAATAAGGGAAAAGCTAAAACATTAAAACACTCTTACTTCAATTTGGCTTAAAATGTAAAAAAATTAAAAAATACATTTTCTTCCTTTTGTTCTTAGGAAATTTTTATTGAATTTATAACTAGTAAATTAATCTTTTCTATTTATATGTCTTTTAGAAACAACCATGCAGCAACCAAACCATGGAATAACAAGGGAAAACAGTATTAAACTCTCTATTTTTCTAAGACATATAATCACAAATTCTTTCAGGTATATTTTAAGAACTCATTTGGTCTATCATATTCTATTGCTTTGAAACCATTCTTTGACATTATATATTTATTAATGCCAAGTGGGTGCAAAAATACCACAGAGAAACTCGATTTTTTCTGACTCGTCAAAGATACCTCTTAAAATTCTATATAGCTTCTTTATGTCTATTGCTCAAATTAAAATTCAGTATACATAACCAAAGATGATGTTAAAATTACTTTTTAGTCACAATCATAAAGTCTATAGATCTTCAAAATCTTAACACCTCATTAAAGTAGCCTGGGTCTTTGATCTCCATGTACAATGTGCAAAAATAGCCAACATTCTGTTTATAGAAACGAACATTGATCTATGAAAATGTATTTAATTTAAAAATTCAACCACAAGTAGAATCATTAAAATCATTTTTACTGGGTTTGAGATATTGAGTAGAAAGAACTGATGTTTAGGAGACAAAACTCTTTTTTCTTTAATTCACTATTTTAGTTTAGTTTAATGAGCAGCCTTTCTTAGCCTTTTATTATCTTTAGACACCACCCTTAAATCTAAGCCTATATATTTTTTAGTCTAATAACATTTAATTTCTTCTCTTTTGTGCCATGGAAATATACCTGTTTCCTCAGCTACATCTCCTGCAAAAAAAAGAAAAAAATATATATATATATATTTGTTTTATTGTGTCTAATTTATATAACTCAACAATAACAGACTTGGAAAGGGGGTGAAGCAGTGTGTTAGAATGCATGATAATAAACAAGAATGGATGCTTCCCCAGGTTGAGATTCACAGAGCACTCAAAGGCGTTGAAAATATTAGTAAGATAACATTTAAGATCCCAGTAACTCATACCTGAATTAGCTTAAGTTTAAAACAGAAATACCTTGCTAGAATAATTTAACAATTGCTAAAAACATAATAAAGTCCATATTTTACACTAGTATGTAAGTAGACAACTACTCTATTCTCTATGACACCAGTTTAAAGATAATTACACAAATAGAAACAAACTCATTCAAGAAAAACATTGCTAAGAGGTAAAGATAAATGAATGGTGGTAAAAAAAATATGTAGAATAAACAGATAAAAGTTGTGTCACTAAGTTCTTGAAATGAAATGTTAACAGATATTAATATTTGATGTAATATACTTAAAGATACATTTTATAATTAATAATATCATATTTATTGTGCAATAAATATATGCCTGAATCTTCTCTTACTACAGATGTGACAATCTATTGATCTTAGGGGGAAAATAGAAAACTAGACAGTTATTTCTCTAAGCTTAATGGTCTCTTTCAGTGTGAAGGGGAGATCATCTGGTATCCATTTTCCTGTGTACTTGACAGGGCATAGAGAGTGCTTCTTGTCATAGAGGGAAAAGAATTGCAAGATAATCTTGTACTTTCATATTAGTTTAAAGTTAAAGACTTAGCTGAGAGAGAGAGAGAGAGAGAGAGAGATTTAGTTTGCAAAACTTTTTAAGAAAAGCATTAAAGCTTTGACAATTATAGCTTATGTAAGAACATTAAATGTTATTTCACAATTGTTTATCTGCTTTCTATGGAAATACTTGACCAAATGAAAAATAAACTTTAAATAATAACGAACCTGTATTAAAAGTTTCAGCAAGAAAAATAATATAACTTGATTAGGCAATGTAATTTGATTGGCAATGTAATCTGATAAGACTCATAATCTTCTAAAGTAGAGTTGAAATTAGTTATTAATGTGGATGGAAAGGGGTTCTATGGAAAGTGCTCTCACAGGGTGATCTGATCATAAATTCTTAAATAGGGAGTTCATGGAGAGTAATCTCATTCCAGGCATACGACTTTTTTAGTTCAAGGTTTATTTTTGCCGTAAGCAAGCCATGCCCATTGTTTTTGTGCATCTAGGTTAACACACCTTTGAAATAAGCTTAATCACCTTAAAGACAGCACATAATCTTGTTAATTATCTGTAACCCAATCCAGGACTTGCTTTTCCTATTTCTTTGTAACCTTCCTTACTTCTCTCCTTAATTTCAATGTATAAAAGAAACTACAAAACTGCTATTCTCTGGAGCATTGAGATCTCAGCAATTTTCATTGGTTTTGGCTCAAATAAACTCTTAGAAATATTCTCTACAGGTTTGCTTGGACATTTCTTATGCTCAATTTCTGTTTAGAATTAACATTTTTCTATGAAAAGAATAAATATTTGAATTGTAAAAATATAAGCAAAAGACACTTGAGAGTGATGATAAACATACCAAATGCTTAATTGGCAGGAGTGTTGCATGAAATAAAGACAAAATACAAGGGAGATTAACATTGAATTAAATTCAATTATTTTTTTACATGAGTATTCTTTTTAAATTTTTCTCAATTACTGTTGACATTCAATATTATTTTATATTAGTTTCAGATGTACTGCCTAGTGGTTAAACATTTATACAGAATTATTAGGAACTGAATAAACATTTAATTAAATTCAATTATTTTTTTCTGAGAAATTTGAATCTCCTTTGGCTGAATACTGATCTGCACATGCATGTGAGGAAACTACTGAGACTGGTGAAAGAACCACCAGAAACAGTGATTTAGAAATTGTTCATATTTTCTTGTATCAGAGTAGTGAGATCTTCAAACCCTAAGTAGAGTCTCTAAATGTGTATTGCCTCAGAAATGAGGTGAGATATACCCTAAAATAAAATACATTCTGAATATGATTTAATTATCTTAATAGCAAGCTTCTAATGGATCGAATTACAAATACCTCTCTACTGGAACAAAGTCCTGATATATCGAAAAGAATACAACAACAACAACAACAACAACAACAACAAAATCCAGCACCCAACAAGGTAAAGTCATAATAAAAAATTATGAGGTATTCTACAAAATATAAATATAAGACATAACATATGACATCTCATTCAATAATAGACAAACTCACAGTAATGACACAGTTGACAGAATTAATTGACAAGGACTTTAAAACAGTTATTATAAATAGCTAATCGTCAAAAATAGAGAAGTAAGCATGAGCATGTGAGAAAGAGAAATAAAAGATGTAAAAAAAGAGCCATATTAAACTTCCAGAGATGAAAACTACAATATCTAAAATTAAAAATACATTGGATAGGATTAACAGAATATTAGACACAGTATAGAAAAAAAAATATTCAACTTGAGGACATAGTAATAAAAAAAGCACAAAATGAAACACAGAGAAAATAAATGTCTCCTCAAAAAGAAAGAAAGCAAGAGAGTGTTGGGTGAGGAGACTGACAAACAAAATGGATGCAGTCAGGCTCCCTACCAGCAAGCCGTGAGGTACAGTGTCCCAGATGGCCTTAGCTACAGCATCCCAGATGACCTTAGATACAGCATCCAATGTAACCTTAGATACAGAGTCCTATACAACCTGTAGATTGTGATTGATTCTAGTACCTGGCATTAAGCCACTATTAATTAGCACCTTGTTAGAAGAACAGCCCTGCCTGTGCAGACTGGGGGGGAGCTGGAGCTGTACCTGTGCCTTGCTGTGTCCTGCTATGCCTGATTAAAGCTATGTCGCATCTGCCCATGGCTCCTCACATATTCTTTCAGCTACCAGAACCACACACCTCAAACTTTGGTATCTCAAACCTGTAGAACAGAGAGAAAATTAACAGAGTAGCCTACCATGTAATTAGAGTCCATGAAAGAAGGAGCATAGAGGAAACAAATATTAAAAGATATAATAGCCGAATTTTGCTCAAATGTGATGAATCCCATTGTCAGATAGATCCAAGAAGCTGAATTAACCAAATAAAAAATAATAATAATCATACCTAGCATATTATAATCAATATGCTGAACATCAGTGATAGAGAGAAAATCTTTAAAAATAGGAAAAATTAGAAACAGATTACTTAACAAGGGAACAAAGAAAAAAGTGAAAACAGAATTCACATCATAAACAATACAAGCTAGAAAACAATAGAGTGACACCTATGAAGCACTAACAGAAAACTCTTCTAATTAATATATATACCCAGCAAATTATCTACTCAACAAATATAATTTTAAAAATAAAGGTTAACTAAAGACTTTTTTCATAGCTATAAGAACCAAGAGAATTAATCTTTTATAGATCAGCACTTTAAGAAATGTTTTAAAAAGACACAGGGAAAATTATTTACAATGAAAATTTGGTTCTGTACAAATCACTGAAGAGTATTCAAAATGGTAAATATGTGGGTGAGGATAAAGGAAATTTATTATTGTCTTTAATATCTCTAAATGCTAAATGTTTAAAACCAAAACAATAATAATAATAATAAGGCATCGTGACACTTATAACATTTAAAAAATAAAATGTTTGACAAAATAGCACAAACTCTGAGAGAGGGGCAAAAGGTACACTGTTTAGGTTATTATGCTGAAGATGATACATAAACCATTATCTTTACAATAACCACTGAAAAACAGAGAAATATATAAAAAGCTAAAATAAATGAAGCAAAATCACAAAAAAATATTCTATTAATTGAAAGGTGAAAAGGAAAAAGAACAAAGAAGAGAAGAAATAAATAGGAAACAAATTGCAAGATGGTAAATTTGAACTCAAACATATGGCTAATCACATTAAATGTAAATGGTTTAATGACCCTACTTAAAAGTTAGATATTTTCAGATAGGATTTTTTAAAAAGCAAGACTAAACTGTGTGGTCTACAAGACATCCTTTTTATAAAGAAAAAGGTTAAAAGAAATGAGAATATACCTAATTTGTTATTATTAATGTATTAATATAATAAATCTGGAGTGACTATCTTAATATCAGTTAAAGTGGATTTTAAGAGTAAAGAATATTTATTACTACAGATAAAAATGGTCATTTTTTAGTTAAAGGTATTTATTCACCGAGAAGACATAACAATCTTGGATGTGTATGTACCTAACATCAGAGCTTCAAAATATATGAAACGAATTGATGGAAATAAAAGGAGAAAATAGATCCACAATTATACTTGATGATTATGATAATTCTCTATCAGTAATTAATAGAACGAGCAGATAGAAAATCAATTTGGAAATAAATGTATATTATCCATGGCAAAAATATTGGTGAAAATTAGGCATTCTTATTATACCTACATAAAACAAACTTTTCTGAAGAACAGCTCCTTAAAGATGTAACAACAAGCAAAATTAAACCATTTTGACTAGTGATGAATATGTATCTTGTAAAACTATGACAAGAAAACAAAAAGATTCATTATCAAAAAGTGAAGATAGTGGTTAAATCTGAAAAAAAAAGGAGAAAGTGATTGGTGATAATGGGGTCTTCTAAATGTTTGGAAGTGTTCTAGCTCTAAAACAGAGGATGGTTCTATAGATGAACACTTTAAAATTATTATGTAAAATGTTAGAGAATTTATCTTTTTTAGTATGTTCTGTGAAAATGTACTTTGCCTCTCCTTACCATGGAATCTCCTACTAGACTGATTAATATGATTTTGTGGAGTTTCTGGCTCTATTTACCTTTATACCCTCAACATATTTTCAAGAGAGCTATAACAATTCCCATCAAATTCCTGTCACACACACACACACACACACACACACACACACACACACACACACACGAGTTTTGTTTTCTTTATATGTAAAAGAAAATGAGAGTTTTGTTTTCCTTACATGTAAAATAATATTTTCTCATAGAATTGTGAAGATTATGTAAGATACATATTAAATTACAGATAAAAACATCCAATCCAGTTTTTCTGCAATTTGAAACTATTTAGACTCCTAATTGAACAGTTTTTAAATAACAAATTTCAAAGCCTGGAAAATTTCTCTCATTAAATCGCAAATATGAATAAAACACAATAATTTTTTAAAAAAATGACACCCAGTTTATCATTGTTATTTTGTTATTGTTGTTGGTTTTGTTAATTTCTCATGGAATTAGAGAGTGAAATTCTGTTTGTGAAACAAAACCATTTTTTAGCTGTGTTTTGAAACTCAGTTATATTTTATTTCAATAGTCATGAAAATTATATCAAGATATCCTAAATATTAAATTGTAATGATAGTATTTTCAGAAATGTTACTAGCTAAAATAAATAATAATTTATATAATTTTACTATTTTAGATTATTTTTAAAAACTTGTCCTATATATTGCTAATGCCTTTGGCTTTAACTTTTAATATACTTATGTTATTACTTTAATTAATAATTAGCAGTGGTTATAACTAGTAAAAGCATTTCTTGCTAGATACCAAGGAAACTAGTAATTGGAAAATAGCCATGAAATTCCCTATTAAGTATGTGTGTGTATTCATATTGTTTTTATATCTCTGTGTATACATGTATATATACATAATTCATTTTGTATCATATTTGTTTTATATTAGATGTGTCCACATATTTGTTACATTTATATAAATACTACAAAGTATCTAATGTATACAAGTATATCTAGATAAAATTTATTTTTTTCATCAACAAAATTATGAAAATCCTCATAATTTGGATTTATGATCCCTAGTCAGCATTATCTGCTACCATCCACGTGGGGGCAGAACATCCTAAAGCCAGATAAACTACTTGAAGAAAAAGAATCATCAGTGAGATCTAGGTTTAACTTAAGCTCTAACAGTTACAGCTGTTAAATGATACACATTTGTATATTATAGTTTTGAAAGTGCTTTTACAAACAATTTCTTATTGAATTCTCACAAGTTTCTTATATCTTTATTCTATAGATGAAGAAATCAAGGTCAGAGAAGTTGAGAATTTTCTGACAAATCGAAAGCTTGACAAATTTCAATTACCATGAATTATGTATTTCTCATTCTACTACATTTGGCTACAAAACAATAGTGATAAAATCATGGGCAGAAAATTTTGTAGATTTTTCTCTACTTCATTGTCATTGATTAGAGATGTCATCTATACAGAAAGCAGTTTCTAGGGTAAAATAAAATTTAGACAGCACTATTTAAAAAAAAAATCCTTGGCAGAGAAATTCCAAAGTGTCATTAGACTTTGATTTGTTTTAATTGGCACTTACCATCTCAGCTAAACGAAGGAATTTGTAGCTTGCATTTTTCATTCCTTATCCCTCAATTTGTTATTTGGGCAGAATAACAAATTGTTTCATGTTCGTTAGAAGATAAAAAGTTTTCTAGCTTCATTTCTGTCCTAGAGCCATTCACATGGACACATCAGTGGTCTTCCAAGAAGTGTTAAACTGAAGTATAGAACTCTCGAGTCCTTTCTGCTCCTGAGAGTGTTTATCATCTTTTGGCTAAAAATATCACAAGTAAATACTTCTACTCAGGCCTTCAATTGTAGAAGCATGATGGATGTTGAGCATAAGTCAGAATTAAGATAATGATTACCTATTGCCATCACTTCTAATTAAAGGAAGCCTTAAAAATTCTAATCAATTGTTCTATATAGGAATCGTCTCTATAGGAATAGTTTTCTTATAGAACTCCAGGTTTGGAAGGCAATCTACAAGTCATTTTAGAGAAAATAAGAAATTTCTTTCTATTACTAATATGCTTACTAAGTTTTATTTCTTATGTAATAGTAAAAGAAATTTTATTTTATATTTTCTATGCATCTATTATAACTATAGTACTTACCAACCTATTTCTTTATATAATCTAGAAAAAAAAATCCATCTGGGCAAGACATCTGGTGAAAAAGAATAACATTTTAAAGTTAGTATTTTGAAATTTCCATATCCTAAAAATAGATTTTTGAGAAAGTAATTTCTTTGTTAAATTTCAAGGCGATAGTCTTTTTGTTTTCACTTTTAATAATAAATTTTAGTATTGCACTATATCAGAAAAAATATAGTCTGTACCATTTTTTAGTTTGCAATATATTTATATTTTATTGTATTTTGGAGTTATTGAATAATCAACTTAGTTAATGCTTTATGAACAAATGAAAAGACTATGCATTCTCTGTAAGAAAATTTTATATCAATAGTGTAAAGTATATTATTGATACTATTAAGATCTTCAATATCTTTGTTTTAAATCTATTTATTTCACACTATAATTTTAGACTCAAAGTTTCCTGTTTATTATTTCTTCTATATGACATGTTATTTAGACATGTCATTCTGTCTTGTCATTAAGAATGCTCATTTTATCTGTTTTTCCTAGTCTTTGCCTTCCTTTTTTAGTTCCTTCCTCTCTTCTCCTCTCCTCTCATTTCCTTTCTCCTTCACTCCCCACCTCTCCCCTCCTTTCTCCTCCCCTCCCCTCTTCCCTCTTCTCCTCTTCCCTTTCTTTTCATTCTTTCTGCCTGATCTACTTTTTTTATTTTTTAGATTGCTCAATATTTTTAACATTTTATTTAGGTTTTAAAAATTACTAGTTATTGTTTTAATTCATTTTGTTTCCCCTTGTCATTTGTAAATTCTAATCTCTTTGCTATTTCTACTTATATATTTCTATAAAGCGATAACTTTCCAAATTTATCAGAGATATAAAATTCCACACATCAAATAAAGTGTTATCCTCTGCAAGATGAAATCTTTAGTAGAATTTACTTCTTCATTATAGCTTTCTCTTTCACATAGCATGTGAAAGCTTTAGTATAGTTTTTTCTTCCCTCTCCTCTTCTTCCAAATCCACGGTTCTATTGGAAAACTTGGGGATTTCTGGTACTAGGTTATATTATAATTAAATTGTTCCTTAGACCTTCAAATTGTTCTTTTTCTTTTGTCTTCAAATTTTATTAGCTTTCCCTTTCAGATTTATATACATGATAATGGCAAACAGTAAAGGACTTCAAAGTTATTTAATAAAAAAAATTTATATTTTTTCTTTCTTCTCTCAAGCTTTTCTTACTTCCCCTGCCCCCCCTGGCTAATGTTAATCATTTGTTGCATATTTTTTCTGACCATTTCCACACTCCTACAGATATATATCCATATACACTCTAATATGTGTGGGCTTTTGATGAACTTGGCAAGAGCAGTCTGATGAGGTGACGGAGATAAAAACCTCACTGGAGTCGATTCAAGCAGGAGAGAATCTGAAGATCACGAATATAGCCAACATTTTCTAAGAATTTATTGTAAAGAAGCAGAGAAATGAAGCAATTGCTGGAGGCTTATGAAGGGTAAAAAGATTTTTGTATTGTTTTCAACATGAAGAAAATAGCAATAACATTCATGACATGAAGAAATGATTTTGCAAGAAAAAAGCAAATATTGGTAGAATTATATTATCAAAGAATCAAGAGAGTAAGTGAGCATGGGAAACAGAACATACACTGAAAAAAAAAAGTGAAGAACATAAGGCATCAGATGTGCATAGGCTGGTGGAGAAGAATCTGTAGTAATTCTCTTCTTATTGCCTTTGTCATGCAAGAGAGATGGTTTTAGAAGACTGAGAACAGCAGAGAAAGTATGAAATAGTTTTCTAGAAGACTGGAACAGTGAATGAAATCAGAATGCTGTGGGTATCAACTATATAATTATGATTATGAATATAAATGGTACTATTCGGCATAATTGTGTGGATTTCTCCAGCCACCGTTAGCTGCCAAGTTTGGGGTTTTGCCAGACCAATATGGAGATAAGGTAGAGGAGCTAATGTACCATAAAATCTCTGCTTCATAAAGAAGTAACTAAGGATGTGAGAAAAAATGAGGGACAGTGACAAGTGACAAAATCAATGGATTGTTTGTCCCAGTGTGTTATAAGAATGCTGGAACTGTAATACTAGAAAGGGTGGGTTTAGTGAAGATTTAGATATCTCCTAAAAATTTTTGTACTCGTCATCTTCACACGTTTTTAGAAAGATTATTGTTTTGTCAATTTTTATATTTTGAGTAATAGTATCTTAGCACTCATATTTGTTACAAATATTTTCATTAATATATTATATTTACCTTTCTTTTCGAAAAATTCTTTTCAAGCACATTAACAGTGTGTATATTTCACTACTCATTTTATTAGTTTCTGCTCAGGTTCATTTCATCTTATTTTGCAATCTCTATACTGGTTATTTTTGATATATATACTAATAATTTTCTCAAAATGTAAATGAATGGAATACTGTTTGAACCATTAAATGTTTCCATTAAATATTTTACTTTGGTCTTACTACATGAGTAATATTTTGATGGGATTCTTAGGGCACATATTTATTTTTCTAAAGAGCTATAAACATTACAGTTTTAGTAATACAAATGAGAAATCCAATAGTGGTCTGATTTTCCTCCCTTTGAAATAAAATAAACCAATTTATCCTGACAAAACATAAACATTTTTCTCTTTAAATTATGAAATCTTTTCAACGTGAACCTTTTTTTCTTAAATCCTGCCTTGAATTTATTGGGCACATATCATCTGAAAATTTAATTTATTCTTTATCACAGTAAAACTTTTTAAAATCAGTTTTTGATTATTGATTTTATTTTTTATGTCTTTCTGAATCCCTTATTGATCTTTGCAGAATGCTCTTGATCTCTCCTCCATTTCTCTAGTACTTAATCTTGTCACTTACATTTTTCTTTTTTTTTATATTTTTATTTATAAGATAGTTTTTTTTTAAATTAAACTTTTTAAGGTAATTCAGTTTTCATGAGTATCTATTTCTGTTCCACCACTGAATGTTTTAATTTGGAAACTATAATTTTTGAAATGTTCTTTGTCACATTTCTAATTTTTTAATTACATTTAAAAATCTCCTGATTTTTTTTTTCATTAAGTTTGTTTAAATAGGATCTTTCTATTTTGCGGGTTCTTTCAGTATTATTTAAATAAGACATTCCTGTTGGTGTATTTTTATGCAGCCTGCCTGTGTGAAGAGACTAAAATCTCCAAAAGTGTTCTTTCATGGCAACCTACTTATGCTGATCAGGCTGCCCATTTTCTTCTACCCTTCTCATTAATTATTTGTTAACTTGTTCCAAAAATATTTTGTTGTATTTTAGTTTTGTACCCTAACTACAGCTGTATTTCCTATATTCTACAAACAGGTCTGTCTTTCTAACCTCAAAATATTGTATTTATTTAAAATTTTATACAGTTTTGAATTCATCCTAGTTTTATTTCCTGTAGGTTTTTATGACTAGGCTATACTTAATAGCTAAGTAAATGAGCTATCTGATTTAGAGAATTTAATTGCTTCATCCCTCCATTGATAAAATGGAGCTAATAATTATACCTATCTAAAAAGGAATTTTTAAGATTAAATGAAGTGATACAAGATCAACTTGACACATAGAAAGTAATCCATGCTAATTATTATTGCTACATTTATAATTTTTAATAACCATATCCTAGAGACTTTATTCAATAAACACTCCATGATAACTCATTCTAATCACCCCTTTATACTCTCTCAGCTCTGTTGTCTCTGTCACACCTCATCATATTTTTTTTGCAAAATTCCCAGCTTGATTAAATTAAACATTCCACCTACTCTGTGCTCAAACAAAGCTAGGGAAAAACACTGCTGTGGTAACTGGTCTCACTTTAAATTCAGGTCCATGACCATGCCCCCAGGTGTCTTTTTACGTTTCCCTAACACTGTAATACTCTTCTAGAAAACACTCTCAAATCTCCTTTGCTGTTTTCCTTTGCTCTACTTTCCATTTTATTTTTTTGAGCCCCTACTTTTAATCTTCCTTTTTGTTAAAATGTTTTAACCCATGCTATTCACTTTGCTGGGAGAGGTGTACTGAACAATATATTTAATCAACTCAGACACGTGGCAAATATATTTACATGGCTTTTATGATGATGTCTAACCAGATTCAACTTTTGAAGGCTTTATAGTGATGTAAAATGACTACACATTGAAGCCATTTGTCAGCACTTTGAGTAAGACTTCTTATCCAACAAGAGACGAAAAAGGTATTTTACGCACCAGACATATACATTATGACTAAGGTACTCACTCATCATGGTAGCAAGTAAGATTCCAATTTTATTTAGCATTCTCGGGGGACTGTGAAAAGTTATAACATATGCCCCTTAGCAACAGGGAAAGTGTGTATTTCTCCTCAGGGCTTTCAGAGTAGACAAGGAGAAAGTCTTTCTTTATCAAGTTAACATTGTTCTAAAATGTAACTAGCCCAACAGATCAGCAAACTTCCCAAATATAAATATACCATCCTTCTTTCTTCTTTTTAGTGAGGGGGCATTGTATTTTATTGCTAAACTTCTATTTCTCAAACTTAGCTCTAGCATTTTGCAAGAAGTGTACGATTTAGGATGACACAAAAATAAGACTTTCAATAATTTCATAAAAATGGAAAGTAAGCAGTGACAATAAAAGTTGTGAAAGCCTCAAGTATTCAGCCCTTAGGATTCTGACTCCCATAGAGGATCCCCATGGAGCTCAGAGACATCTGGAAGTAGACCAACACTGGCTGGCTTAACTTGAATATAACTATTTCTTTCTCCATTTTTGTATTCCAGTCTTCTGAAAAGTATCTATAGACAGATGAGTTCAAGTTAAATGATACTATTTTAATGAGGAGAATTTTAAGTGATAGACCTGTTTTGCTGTCTATTTCAGTGTGACTGTTTATAAATCAGTCGTAGTCTAGAAATTCATTTGTAATTCATTTTCCAGTTTTGCCTAGCCAGCTCAAATAAAACACCATTCTTAAAATGATTAAATTCTTGAAGTATTATTGTACATAATAAACTATTCTATATGTCTTAGACTATTCTTATATGTCTACCAATAACACTCTAGATGTATGCTCAGAGTCCCAATGTGGAGTGCCAAGAGTGCTGAGTGCCCCCATTGATGACTGTACAGCCTGACATTTTATTCAAATAATAACACACATAGTTTAAAAAATCTTAACATTTTCATCTTTACTGACTCATATGTCAGGAAAATAATATGTCAGTATGGAAAGAGACTAGGAAAAAAGAGCCATTTTATAAGTTACTTTTTAAAATTTTACTAAAGTTTTTACTAAATTTTTACTGGAACTTGTATGCTCCCAACATTTTTGAGGTCAGGACAAGAATACAAATAAAAGCTCTGACCCACAGCCCCACATAACTCCATTTACCACTTAAAAGGGCCTCATATAAATGTAGCCACAAGTTGAAGCTCTGTCTCCACGACTCTTTCCAAGCAAAGAGCCACCATTTACTCATCTGTCAAGGCGGGGTGGGGGTGCGCGTGACTGAAACAGAGGTCTGCCCTGGGGAGGACTGATGTAGGGAAAAGCCTTCATAGATTTGAGAGTGAGCTGACTATATGCGCAGGGAATTCCAGTGTTGGGTTGGACTCCTAAAACATCATCTAGAAGGAAGAACAGACTTTCTGGCTCCCCAGATTCCTTGCCCCACAGAGAGAGATGCAGCTAGAGAAAAGTCAGTGTATGGCCCTCTAAAGCTTAGGAGCCGGTGATATATTTCTTCCAACTAAAATAATAGTAACCAACAGGATAAGGATTTTGGGGGACTAAACATATGAGCAGATGAAAAGTAAAAAAACTGTGGCAACATGAAAACCCATTCTGGTAGGGAATGGAGAAGGTGAGGTAAGCAGTGAAGGATAGTTTTCACATTGTGGCATCCTGTAGCTACTTAATTTTTTTTTTTTTTTTTTGTTTGGATCACAAGAAGTTGGCCCTCTTGCTCCCACTTCTACACTGGGCATCTAATGCTTTTAACCAGGACTTTGCTCTTCCTTTACTTATAGCAAAAATCAGCTGTCATACAGCTTACTTGCAAATTTTTATTTCTTAGGAGAGCTGACAGCATAGTTTTGTGTGATGTCAGTGCTGGATAGAAAACATAGGGGGAGTAATTGATACCCTTTTCTATAGATTCCATTGTTTTTCTTCTACTTAAAATCAGTAGGAAAAAAGACAGCCATAATTATAATCTAATGATTTTTTTATACCAATGAATAAAATAAAGAGCAATCAAGATTTCAGCTATAATGGGAAATTTTGTTTCAGTATTTACCATTGACACTTCTGGTGGTTTAAAAAATAAGGCTGTAAAATTTTTCATACTCCTCTCAATGAGAAGGGTCTTTGTTTCTTCCCTTTGTGTATGGGTGAAATTGTGACTACTTTAATTAAAATAATATATCAGAAATGAAACTATCTAACTTCTGATGCTGGGTCATAAGATGTTATTAACTATCATCTTGTTTGCCAGAATGCTTGCTTTTGAGCTCTAAGCTGCTGTGTACTAAGTCAAATTACACTGAGGCCACCATGCTGTGAGGAAACCCAAGCCACAAGGAAAGAACATGTAACCCCTGATTTCCCTCACCAGTTGAGTGCCATTTTCAAGTCAGCACAGCCCAGGCTCCCCATCTGAAATTGAAAACATCTCCAGGAAATTTCAACATTCAGACATTTGAGATTTGAGTCTTCTCAGTTGAGTCCCCCAACATCAAAGGGTAGAAACAAGCTATATTTTTTTCATCTTGTCTGGATCCCTGATCCTCAGCATCTTTGAAGATAATATAGTTTTGTTTTACATCGCTACATTTTAAGATAGTTTGTTACATAAAAATAGATAACCTGAAATATACTAATAATTTTCTCTGCATGTGTGGTGTGTTTATTCTGCATATGTATGAATATATATTAAAAGAGAAATACTAAATATTACATTGAGCAATAAAGCTATTTATAATTTGATTATATAGTCAATTGTGAGTTTATCCTTAATTAAACCACTGAATATTTTGCTGCAATGAATCAGGTGTCATAGACCTTTTCTGACTTTTCCAGTCCTAAAGATCTAGAGCGATTGATTCACTTGTATAAGTGTGTTAAAATTCTTGCTGTGTGTGTTTTGTTGCTCTTTGAAAAAATAATTTGAAAATTTTTGTGGTAACTTTAGTAAAATTTACTACGTAATATATACATTTGGGAAGAGAAGAAACTGAGATTCTTCAAATGCAAGTAGTTCAAAATGAAGTGGCATAGACAATCATCACAGCAAAACTTCCTGTTAAAGTTCTAATAAAATATTATTATTCTGCACAAAAATTACTCAAGTAACCCTAATTCTTAGTGGGCTTTAGAAGACTAAATTTTCTACCTAGTCATTCTGATTTAGACCTTTACATCTTGGAGTGTTCCTTTTCCTTAGCTTCTTTTTATCTCCATTTTCTGTTTTTTCCTCACTTCTCATTTGCACTGACAACTGACAAATGTTCTTGAAGAAAAAGAACTTAAATAAAGCACCCATATTCCAAAAATTTTATTCTTTTTTCTTGTTTTCGTAGTTAAAATTTTCTTCAACACCTGATTCTTCATGTGATTTAGTCATGCCAAGCCTCACAAGCTCTGCTTTCATCTCCATGCAAACCATCTGTTTAAACATTTGCAATATCTTTTTTTCCTCTAGAGACATTCCTTTTTTTCCCCAGCAGGCACCTTTACTTACAGGAGAATCATATTTAGTAGTTTTTAAGACTCATGTCAATGAGAGGGGTAATTTGGTGATTGTGGAGAATCACACTCGCACAAAATGTGATTATTTCCATTGGAAGGAAGAAGAAACTAGGCATAGGAAAATGCTATGAGTTTTTTATGATCATATAGCTATATAGGCAGAATTAGAAATCAAGTTCCAATTCTGAATGCCTCTGATCAATTCATGATGTTCATTTTTTTTTGTCATTAGACTTTATAATTTGACAATGTACCCAAAATGTTTTATTTAATTCCACAGAAGTCCCTAGTAGTATTTTATCTTAAGCTATAACATACCAGCTAAATTCTAAAAGTTAGCTCAATGAAATATATTTTAAAAACTGAATAAGCATTTTTTTAAGGAAGGAAACAGATTGTACAACTTATTGCCTATAAGATTTTCTTGCACTTATTCTAAATTCAAAATTATCTGGAAATATGGTCAAGTTATTGGAATAATTTTTAACATATGTATAGTGAGATGGAAGGGACAAGCATACATTAATATTTGGGAGAAAAGAAATTTGAGAGCAAGAGAAGAAAGAATAAACTTTTTATCTTCATTTTAGAATTTTCACAAAAACCCCTTATTGAGCTGTATGAAAGCCTTTGTAAATCATTTTTCATGGTCTTTGAATATCAGAACAAAATGCAAAAAGATGCATGATTTCATTGAATCATTCATACCTCTTTAGTGACACTGTATTTAGCAAGATTATTTTCACTTCAGCAAAGGAAAAACCAACTTTTCTTATTGACCTTCAGGATCAAGAGTCTTTTGTCTCTAATGAATAAAGCATGAAACAAAATTAGTTTTGTTTATTTCTTTGAGTTTTACTTATGCTTTAAAGGATCCATATAGGAGTGTTAAGCTGGCTTAACATGGTTTTTTGGCAGTCACATCATGTAGTATCTCATTATCACTCATGACAGAATGTTTTTACTATCTGAGAAATTTCACTGGATAAATGTTTTGAACTAAACATACCTGCGATAGATGAATGGGGCAGAATCAACACAGCTACAAAACAAGGTTTTGCCTAAGGCAGTTTGTAACTGCCTTCCAGTTCTAGGCATTGCGTATGTTAGCCATCTTTTCTTTCTTTCTTTCTTTCTTACTTTTTTTTTTTTGAGTGTATTTTTAAGTGTACCTTTACAGAAGATTAATAATGTTTAATTTTGCATTCCATGGTATACATGTGATGGATTTGATAGAACATTTGAGGCAATATTCTCTGCATGTTTCTTCCATTAATGTTAATTCTTTCCTAACTTCTTTTTTTCCAGCATGAATCGTCTGGACACAGTTTTCTGTTAATGATTTTGGAATTCTTAATTATATGTTAAACTGAAAAGTTAGAAATACGATTCTGTCTATTAAAATTCAGTAAGAATTTATTGATACAAGACACTATACCAAAACTTCAATATATATTGTTTTCAAATGTAGTTCTTTCTTCACTGTATAGCGTAGTAGTTTGGAAATTAATATTCCTAGTCTTTCTCTCCATGAGCATCTACTAGCTCTGTGTGTGTGTGTGTGTGTGTGTGTGTGTGCGCGTGTGAGTGTGTGTGTCTGTGTCTGTATCTGTGTGTTTCCTGTTCCGTCATGCTTGGTTTTTAGACATGTTGTCTTATGTTTGCTTTGAACAAAGAATGTTGTTTTCAGAGTTAAATGTGTTTTTGCCAGGCTGGTGTTTAGAGATAACAACATATTCATTCTCTGAGATGAAATTCCCTCTGCAAATGAATTTACTAATGAGAAGAATATCTAACATTTATTAAGCCCTACTATGTGTGAATAATAGTTCTCAGAGCTTGATATATATTTAAATTTCACCCTCATTGCAATCCCATGATCAAGAACTATAATTATGTTCACTTTTACAGAGGAGGAAACTGAGGCAGAGGGAGTAAGTTACCTGACCAAAAGCACCCTGACAATAAGTAGCATGATCATGATTTAAACATAAGAACTCTAACTCCAAAGCTTACAATCTTAACTCTAATATACTATTTCATTGAATAATTTCAATAACAATACTACTAATATAAACAATTATAATTTCTTACATGCTTTTTATGTACTGTACTGCATATGAGATTTTATGTACCACCTACGTGATTTTGCATATTTTTAACATTTTATTTTATTCTCAAATAATGCTATGAAATAATTTTAGTGATGGTGAAACAGATTCAGATATATCAGCTAACTGACTGAGGCTATGTAGCTAGTAATTGGGAGCATCCAGATATTAATGTGAGGTTTTTTTTTTTTATCTAAAGACTAACTCATTTTACTTTTATATCTTCCTTGAAACTTATTGTTTTGGTGTGTGTGTGTGTGTGTGTGTGTGTGTGTGTGTTTGATGATAAAAGAGAAGACTTTGGATGGTTTAACAAAATAATAGATTTCCATCTTCAAATAAAACATTATATTCGATGACAAATTTTGAAAACAGAAAATATTGCTTTGAGGGAATAATATATCTTAGAGAACAACTAGATGAGACTTTCCTGGACAAGTGAAAAACTGAAATATTTTTTGGAAATCAGGCAAGTCACATATATTTGTAATTCAACAAGAAGCAGTAGTAGGAGCTTGTAGTGAACTGGACACTATATGTTCTAGCTAAAGATTATTCAAATTCTTTAAAAAGTAAAAATCAAACATGCGAAAACCACATCATCAATAACCACACTGAAAATTTTTCTGGCCAAACAAATGAACTCAAAAGCCAATTCCAGCCATGAAATTTAAGTTTGCCACTTTATTGCAGACAATAATCAGCCTCCCATTTTTCAACAGTGGATTATCATATCAGGGATTCAAAAACAAGTAGACATATGACTTTATACATATTATTAAGCTACATTAATTAAAGCAGTAAGTTGCTGATGCAAAGATTTAAAAATAGACCTATAGAATAAAAGAGTCCAGAAACAGACCCACAAATACATGAACAACTGATTTATAACAAATCTGGTTGCAGTACAGCAAGGAAAGGACTTTTTTTTAGTAGATTACACTGGGTCAACTGGGTATCTCTATGGGGGTAAAACATATCTGGAGTCTTACCATACAAATGGATTGTAGATTTACATGCGAAGGGTAAACAAATATTTTAGAAAAAATATGTTAGTAACCTGATACTAAGCAAATATTTCTACAAAGGATATAAATGTTTACTATAAAGGAAATGATAAATTGGACTATATTAAGACTAAGAATATTAAGACACTGTTAAGAGAACAAAACTCAAATCACCTTATCAGAAGATATTTGAAGTACATATAATAAAAAAGGACTTATAAACAGGATATATATACACCTATATAAATGTATATGTGTAAAGACACATACATATACACATACACACACCCACATATGAAGACTTACACAAAGACATAATCTTTCAAATCAATAAAAAGAAGAGAGTAAACACATAGAAAAATAAACAAAAAATGTGAATAGTCACTTTACAGAAAAATGATACTAAAATGACCAATGAATACAAAAAGTTACTCAACTTCATTAGTCAACAGGGAAATATAAATTTTAACCATAGACTGATATAAGCTCACCAAGATGACTAAAGTGAAAATTACACAAAATACTAAGTGATGGAAGGAATGTGAGACTGAAACTCATGCACTGCTAGTATAATTAAAAATCATTATAACTACTTGGGAAACTCTTTGGTGGTGTGCCTTAAGCCTATGCATGCCATATAATCTAGTAATTTAACCCCTAGGTTGAACTCAAGGAATATGCAACAAAAATCTGTATACTAAAAATATAAACACTCTTGTTCGTAGTAGTAGTATGTGTAAAAACTAAATTGGAAATTCTTCAAATGCCAGCAAATAAACATTGGTATATTCCCACAATGGAATACTAAATAGTAATGAAAATGAAAAGTAAAGCTATATTCGACATGCATAAATTTCCCAATTATAACTTTGAGTGAAAAAATTTGGAAATTCAAAGAGTTTATCTGTATCATTTTATTAATATAAGTTTCAAAAAAGGCAAACCTATTTTTTGGTGTTGGAAATCAGGATTTGGGGAAATATTAACCAGAAGGGATTACAAGGGAGGAGAAGATTTTGGTATGCTGGTATTACTCTGCTTCTTGAGATATGGATCTGGTTACCCAAATCTATTTACTTGGGAAAATTTATCTGGATATTTAAGATTTGTAGTCTCATCCATTTGTACATTATAATCCAAAAAAAAAAAAAAAAAAGGAAAACTGCACTGATGATGGAAAATTCAGGTATTGGGATAGAAGTTTTGTATAACTCAAATACTAAACTTTCACCATTAGGCTGCTTTGAGATCTTACTTTATATGTAATTAAAGTAAGTACCTTTTTCTGTTTACTCTCTCTGTGTTTTAGCTTTGTGGTAGAAGACCACTGTGCTTCAAACCTAAGACCCCAAAATATGTCAACAAGAACAATTCAGGCAAAACAATGAGAGAGTTTCCCCGTACTAATCTATTTAGAAATTTAGCTTTATCCAATGGAAGTTATAATTACTCAGAAAATAAACAAAAACATTTTCAATGAAACTGAATCTACATTCATTGTTTAAGCTAACGAATTGTTCACAGACTAAGAAAACAGTACTAAAATAGTTACCCAGTTCTTTTATTTAAAAATTTAGTGCATATTTGGCTAAAGTCCAAGGGTTGAGCTATGTAATTTACTGGATGTCCTTCTTCCTTTTAAATTATATTGTTTTAAGTTTTATTTGTTTAAATTTTTTGCATGTCCAAGCATGAATTCAATCAGTACAAAAGGAGCATCTTAGTATCTGTTATATCTATCTTTCTATCATCTATTTATTTGCCATCTATTTATGACTATACAGCTATATATCATCTATCTATCTATGTAATCTATCATCTATCTATCTATCTATCTATCTATCTATCTATCATCTATCTATCTATCTATCTATCTATCTATCTATCTATCTATCTATCTATCTATCTACCTATCTATCTACCTATCTATCTATCTAGCAGTTATGTAGAAAACAAGAATAGTTAATCTTTATCACTTGGAAATAGCAATAGATAATACAACCATTGAATCACCTTTGGTGTTTATATAAAGTGCATAATATGGGGCCCCCATCCAGGCTATCATATCAGAATCTCCAAGGAGAACTGCATACAAGTCCTTTCTTTACAAATGTTTCCAATAAGCTCAAGAATTTTGATACTCCTGCTAATAGGACTAGAGGAAGGGAGGAGATAGAGAGGATACCAGTTGTGAGAAAATATTTTATTCTCTCTCCTCTTTTTTCTCCCATATTTAAAGTTGCATGAGAAATTTCTCCATAAAATTTATGACAGCTTGTTCTCTTCCTCCCTGAATAGGAAAGAACAGGACAGAGTACAGTCAGTCCTCACTTATGAATTACAAAAACTGTCCTATTAGTCATTTATTTGGACTCCATGAATTATAACAGAGACATTTCTGTCTAATAAGTTTTCAAATTAATACTTGAAACTTACATTAATCAGATAAGCTTGAACAATGGTATTGCCAACTTTACCTAAATGATAACAAGAACAAATTATGACATATTTTATAAAAGAAAAGCATTCACAAACCTAATCTTCCCAGGGAAGTAGGCAGTGTTCCTGATATAATAGATCTCTGAGAGTAGATAGACCTTGCAACCTTTACATCAACAGCTTGGGCACTATTACCTAATTAAGTTTATAACAGTGTTTTAAGGTGTAACCTAATATTGGATATCTAAAAGAGATTGTATATAATTCTATGTAGTGTCATACGGTGGTTAAGAATGACATTTTGGAGTCAGACTTAGATTTAAATCTCAGTTCAAAATTTGAGTTTCTTCACTTTGTAACATGTATACTAATACTTCTACAAGATTGTGTGACATCTAATAAATGATCAATACAAATGTTAATAAGATATAAAATACAGCAATAATAATAAAATAGTAATTATTATAATTGTATTTTACATCATTCCACATAACATGTTGTTTACTTTTTTTGGCATATATGTTAATGAAGTCAGAAACTTCTTTGAGTCTCAGTAATTTACACAATATATGTATGTTTTGAAGCCAGCTAACAACGAGGAACAGGAAATTAAAGAGCTCCCAATGGACAAAATTGGGAAGATTTGACAAGAAAATAAAGTATTACTGACTTATAACCAAAAGTATAAAATAAATGTCCATGAGTCTTCACTGATATAAATAAATGATTAAACAAACAAATACATAAATAAATGGTGGAGAATTTTTTTAAATCTCCCAAACAGAATAATTCTAAATAATTCTGTAGCTATTTTACCTTTCAGGAAGTAAACCATTACTCTCTGCTTCTTAAGTGTAAGCTGTAGACTGTGATTTTTCTCTCAAAGTGTATAATATGGAAAGAGAGAAAAAAGAAGAACTTTTTAGTGAATAAATCTGATAAACACTACTTCAACCAGGTGATCAAAGTCGACATCAGTGATGATGTCATATAGTTAGTATATACCCTTGATGTGATATGATGAGAATTGTACTTTAACTCTATGGTCTTTTTCCCCAAAACACTTTTCCCCAGTATCATCATGAGAAAAATATTACATAAATACTGAGTGAGGGACATCTACCTGTACTCCTCAAAAATGTCAAGTTCATCAAAAATAAGGAAAATCTGAGAAACTAACATTTAAGAGGAACCTAAGACATGACAACTAAATGTAATGTGGTGCTCTGAATGGTATCCTGGAATTTGATACTTTTTAAAATGTATCTAAATAGTATTAAGGTAAGGCCGTTGGTTTATGATTATGAAAGTTCTGGAAAGAAGAAGCTATGATATTAAAGATAAATTATAAATATTGTAGAATACTACCTCTTCTCTGAATTTATTTGAATGTTCTTCATTACCCTGGAAACAATAAAATGCTAATAAAAATAAAGCTGATTTAATTCATGTCATAACATGGAATGACATTATCAATAAGTGTAAATGACAGATTGAATATGCTATTATAAATCCAAAGTTTTAAAGAAAATTTACTTAAAGCACACAATAAAAAAAACTTTTTATCAGAAATATTGAATTAGAAACAGTATATAGCAATAAATAGTAATTTAAGTTTCTCAACTTTTGAAGTGTTTATTAAGTTTATTTGTCTTTAAGTGAAAATGTAGTGTCAGTAATTAGATATGATAAGTCTTGTAAAGTCATTTTGACATTCTTCCTAGAAATTGAGAAAAAGTATGATTCTAATTACTGAATAAAAAATCCTTTCAAACATCAGGTGGCTTTCAATTCTTTGCATTCAGTAAATGACATGAAAGGAGAATCTAATAGAGTTGTCGTACAATGGATTATTAATATTTTTGGTGATTTTCATGATTTTTGGAAAACAAAATTCTTATTTATAGAGATACATTTTTGACACAACACAATAAAAAAGTAAAAAAGGGTAGAATTGATGCTGAATTTTATATCATTTTATTAACATGCAATCGTTACCTGGACTCAAGAACTAATTGTAAAAAGATGTGCATCTATCTCGTTAAAAAAGACATTTCTTGTAAAAATTTACCTTAAAAACTTATTTACTTAAAGACTTTTGATCATGAGACATTTTAAATTAAGATTTAAGATATAGTTCTTATATACAACAACACGGATGGACCTAGAGGTTATTATGCGTAGTGAAACAAGTCAGAGAGAGAAAGATAAATACCATATGATTCATTTATATGCATGATCTAAGGAACAGAAAGAACAAAGTAATCAAAAACAGACCCACAAATATAGAGGACAAGCTGGTGCCAGACAGAGGGAGGAAGGTTGGGGGACTGGGAGAAAGGAGTGAAGGGTTAAAGAAGTACAAATTCGTAGTTGGTAGATGGACTCTGGATTGGGGAGCACAGCATAGGGAATGCAGTCAGCAGTAATGTAATGGCTACGTAGAGAGCCAGAGGAGAGAAAGAACAATTAGGGGGATTGTTTAATAAACTATATAAATGACCAATGTACTGTATACTTGAGACTAATAATAAAATAAAATTTAAAAAGATATATTCATGATTTTATATCAGAGAAGCATAATAGGGTAATAAATACAAGAGCTTCAGCATAAAATATGAATATAGTTTTGTGATAAAATTCTGCAGAAAAAATGATATAATAATATTAAATTTTATTTAAAATAGAAAAATAATCATGACTTTTCAACTATAAAATTCTTTATGCATTTATTATGAATAATAGTGAATATCAAATCACTGCTGTATTTGAATTCCATTGGAAACATTTTTTTAAATGTTATAAAAACTTTATTTTAAAATGTCAATATTTTCTGGACGCTGTAAATTATATCCTCTACTATTATTTAAGCCTGTAATACAAAAAAGTTTAGAATGAACTTTGCTAGTCTATGTTACCTGGCTATTCAATCAAACATGAATTTAAATGTGTGAGATGGTACATAATTTTTCAAAATTATTTTGGAGACACTATAAGCTAAACTTTTAAGATTGCTAGACAACTGGAATGATGCCCTAGAGTTATAAGTTTGAACTGATCACTTAATTCCCACTACTGTTAAGTACCGTTTTCCATCTCATTCAGGAACATCTTTCATGAAAGGTATTTTAGAGTGCCTAATAGAGCAGAGAACTAGGATATGTGGCTATATTTTTGCCTCCTTGCTAATAGCTATTGGCATATAAGGTAGAATGTTTTGTGGTACTGTTTCACACTACTCGATGAAAGAGTTATGGGAGAAGAATCATATAACCTTGTATACTTCTAACTTATTGGAAGCTCACAACACTTATACAATAACTGTGAGTGATCAAATGACTTGGTCCAAAACTTTCATGAAAGCATAGAATAGCAATAAAGTTCAGTATACGTACTCTATTCATCAGAGAAACAGAACCAATGAGATAAGTATACATATGTACATGTATGTATGTATTTATATACACCCACGTGTATATGTTTACACATGTGAAAACATTGAATTACTGTTTTCAGGAAACAGGAAGCAAATGTAGCCTAGAATTTTAGAATGTGGAAGAAACAAAAACTAATTACTTAATTTTACAGATGAGAAAACTAAACTCTTGTTTACTTGGTTTTCTAAAGTTTAAGAATCGCATTAAAGAACAATCCAAGATACTGTTCCCATGGGAATCTTTTTACTCTTTCATTTTTATCGATAATGAGAAAGATTCGCAATAGGTACCTGCTCTAAAGTGCTAGTACGTGCTTTGAATGCTATAATGAAAAGATTTTTTAAGCTACACTTTGGCTTCTAGGGAAACAGTCCTTGATTGATTAGTGAGGTGCGTGGATGAGGGAGTAATCACATTATTGCCAGATACTTGCTATCACTCTCTACATCATGTGCTTTGGTTAGAGAAAAATAAAAAGATTATTCTAAGTGGTTTGTTTGACAATTATACTGACGACTTTTGAAAAGGAGAAATAATGATAAATTCATTGTTTTAGGAAAATTAATTTGGTGACAGTTTTCTGAATGATTTCAAAGGATATCAAGTACTTTTGAAACTGGAATTCTAGTAAGAGTGCTACTGTGTGCGGTAAAGAAAACATCAACTGATGAGAAAGTGAACCAGGGTACTGGCATCTGAATCAGAGAAATAAAAATGAATAAGAGGCAACAATCTGTAAGAAACATAAAGGAAAATCTAAATTCTACTTTTTCTCTACTCTATCTCCAGTGCCTAGAAAAATATCTGCGGCATGGTTAAAGCTCACTCAAATTTTTTGAATGAAGTCCAGTTATGGATCCTTATTTTCGGAAAGGAAAACTAAGGAAAGTGGAAATTATTTCGTCCTGCTAGAGAAGGCATTTAATGCAGCCAATAAAGACTAGTTCAGAGATATTTAATTTTTTTCAAAAATGACTATAGTATCAGAAGTCCATACTACATTAACTAATTAAGAAAGGTAATGAAGCAGATGGATACATGAATGGCTTTACTTCCTTGTTGGCAAGAATTTTCTAGAAAGCTAAATTTAGTTCACGATACCCCTTGGTACTCAAGATTAACTACTATTAAACATGTTTTTAAAGAACGTACGCACAAGTTTCATTCCTTGAAATAATTTATAACACAAATGATAATAAGTGTATCAGAACAACTATCTCCAGAATCATAGATATAGCAGTCCTAGGAGGCACTGGATCCTGGGTTGGGGAAGAGAAAAGTTGCAAACTGGAGGAGCTAGTCCAGCTATAGAGGCTGACAGCAGAGATTCACCTGTGACAGCAAAATATTATAACCCATATTATCTTAGCAATGTCAGTTATGGTTTAGCGGAACTGTAATGGGTCAGAATTCCTCTTCAGAATGAGTAAGGGCCCAAGGCAGTCAAACCAAACTTGAGTTTGGGAACCTGGGCTTGGCATTGAATTTGACATACGCAGATATGATTTATGCAGGCAAAAGATCTTGCTGTACAAGGAGATAGAAAAACTACCCTAAAGTAAAATTGCAGTTGAGAGACTAATGTTCCAAAGAAGCATGTATCGAACAGCCCAGGTTGAGAGGCATAGTGTGAGATACTAGTTAAAAGGGACATAGGTCTGGAGGGCAGAGTGGAGATTCAGCTTAGAGAGTCTCCCTTCGGTACCAGGTTGGGACATTTTAGCAGCAGCTATGATCTTATTTGGGAGTACTGAAGGTGCTATTAAGAGATCAAAATCTTTTCTGACAGAAGATGAAATAGTTGAAGTTCCCAAATGGGGACCAGGACACGGCAGTAGGTGATTCTCAGCAGTTCAGAAGAGGCTATTGCAGTCTGGGAAGGACTCAACAGGAATCAAGTTCCAGCCCTCACTTCAGGCCCTCAAAATAGAGCTCCAGTTCCCAAGGAAGAGCCCGAAGGAGACTAATGTAGATCATTCGCCCTTGGAAACTCAGAAATTAGATATGCAACAATTAGAAATCTGGATACTCAGATTAGTGATATAAACATTTCCAAATTCCGAACCACATGATTTGGGACATGAACGGTGTTATCAAAATAGAGATACTGCAAGAAGATAAGCCATGACTCAAGGAACAACTTGAAATCCAGAAGGCAGCAATGGAACAGAATGTCCTGGGTCAAGTTTTCAGCAAAAGGAAATTGTGGCAGAACTAGGAAATACAGTCAGAGTGCAAACAGCATTTCTAGGTCCTGTTGATAGGGAGGGGAACTTTATTATAAGCCAAAATATATAGAGATTGGGTAGGGAAAATACTGTCTTGTTAGTACTAGTATAGGAAAAGGCAGGGATAGCCTATGAAAAGATAACAATTAGCCCTAACTTTAGGGAATTTGGAAGCTCAGAGTCAGGAGCAAAACTGGAAACTGATTAATGACGCTGAAAAAAATCAAAGTTTTAAAAGCGCATTTTCTCCTTTATAAAGCCAAGTCAAGTTATAACTGCTCTTGTTTCAGCAGATTACAGGTCAGTTCTTTCAGATTTGTAGCGCAGGCTCTTTAAATTTCTGTGCGGAACTGAAGTGCACTGCCAGACATTTCCTTCTTATAAATGGCATCAAATTTCTCATTTTGTGCCACTGTGAAGTAATTCTTCCAGTCACCTGTAGTCCCTAAAAATAACAAATATGAAAACATATGAAGAAATAAAATATTTCCATTATGAAGGGAAAGCTAGTATATACCAAAAGAAAGAGTTAGAAACGGTAAAGAAAGAATTTCCTTGTATTTGAATACTTTAAAATGTCATTTCTCTTTGACTGCTAATGCCACCCATCTAGAAAGTTGCCTTATAACTAAACAGAATCTGACATTTAAAGAGACATTCTGAGAAGGTTTAATTTTGTTGCCTAAATTTATAGGCTGTACAATAGTTTCTTAAAAGAGATTCTTTTAGTGTTTCTAATTATCCTGGGTCATGGGGTTACCACTGGACCCTGGAAGTGGTTGGGGCATATTTTATTTCATGAGTTACTTTTGGAAACTGTACAAAGGACTGGTCATGAGCACAAGCAAACCATGAAATAGAAAGCTGATAAGTATCATTTTCCCAGAATGCATAAATGAGGATGATATGATACTTGTAGGATACTTGTTATTTCTGAATTCACTAGACATATACTATATTTACATTTTAGATAAGAATAGCATCAAACATACAACATTTCTGAATAATCTTTACAAAATAAAAACTTTTCCAATATAAATTTATTTAATCTCATACTTGAATGCTTGCTTATAAATTAAATTTCAATAAACTGCCAATGTGCCTGAAGGGAAAGAATAACTTTTGCTGTATTGTGAGATATTAAATATATCTTATTGAATTGCAAGTTATATTAACCCGTGATGATTTGATAAAGATTTCAAATCCTATTAAAACAAAAATTCCTTAAACAAGTTTGTTTCCCTGGTTTTTATACTTTGTTCTGTGTTTACCAGATGGAAGTAGTGTATATTTAGGATAGTACATCTGTAAAGATGCCATTAAAAACAGCCCAGATTTAAACAATAAAGAGTCATATATAAATTATTACAATAACCTATTTGAGTATAAATCATATAGCACATGCAAACACATTTACTTCACAACAGTAAGAAATGTATAAAAACTTTTTGATAAAATAAATTCTGATCAAAGTCCAGATTTTTCTGTTTTGTGGCAATTTGAGGTATGTAAACATTGGACATCATCTATCCTCACTCTACCTTCAATATTGTGTGACTAAATTGACATTGGTTTATCCAGCATGGCATCCTTCAAGACTGAGTGCCTCTAGTCCTGAACCTTTTGTCATATTTCACATCGGGCCCTTTTTAGTTTCAATTTACAGCATGACTCTTGCATTAAATTATGAGTTTCTTGAGGCAGATTCATGTGTCATTAAACCTTGCACATTCCAGATCTAGAGAATACGTGCTGAATATAGGTGTTCATGAAGAACTTTCTTATATGTAAATTAACAAGGGAGTATTCTTTAAATATTTATTGAATACATACACGAATAAATGGATAGATGAATCATGAACTATTTAAACTAAGACTTTTGCCAGTGAATTCCACCAAACATTCAAAGAAGATTTAATACCTATTCTCCTCAAACTCTTACAAAAAATCAAAGAGGAGGCAATACTTCCCAACTCATTTTATGAGATCAATATTACCTTGATACCAAAACCTGGTAAAGATAACACAAAAAACGAAAACTATAGACCAATATCTCTCATGAACACAGATGCAAAATTTCTAATTAAGATACTAGTGAACCGAATACAGTAACATATTAAAAAGATTATACACCAGGGTCACGTGGGCTTCATCCCAGAGGCACAGGGATGGTTCAACATACACAAATAGATTAAGAAGATATACTACATAAACAAATTAAAAAATAAGAATCATATGATTATATCAATAGGTGCAGAAAAAGCCTTCGACAAAATACAGCATCCATTTATGATCAAAATAATAAATTGGTATAGAAGAAAAATGCCTTAATAAAATAAAGGCCATATATAAAAAACCCTCAGTCAACATTATACTTAATGGTGAAAAACTAAAAACCTTCTAAGATCAACAACAAGACAAGTCTGTTATTCCACTATTGCCACTGTTATTCAATATAACACTAGAGGTCTTAGCGAGTGCAATCAGTCAAGAGAAAGATATAAAAGGCATCCAAATAGGAAACAAAGAAGTCAAACTGTCACTATTTGTCACTATTTGTGGATGACAAGATTCTCTATATAGAAAACCCTAATGACTCTACAAGAACACTACTAGAAACAATAAGCAAATACAGTAAAGTTTCTGGATACAAAATTAATGTTCAAAAATCTATAGTGTTCCTATATTCTAATAATGAAGTGTAAGAAAAAGAAGTGGAAAAAATAATTCCTTTTGAAATTGCAACAAAAAGAATAAAATGCCTAGGAATAAATCTAATGAAGTACCTATATAATGAAAAATATAAGACTGTATTAAAAGAAATCACAGAAAATACAAAGAAATGGAAAGATATTCTGTGTTCTTGGATTGGAAGAATCAACATAGTTAAAATGATCTTATTATCTAAAGCATTATACAGATTTAATGCAATCTCCATCAAAATCCGATCAACATTTTTTAAAGAAATAGAATAAAAAATCATCAGATCTGTATGGAAGCACAAAAGACCCCGAATTGCCAAAGCCATCCTGAGAAGAAAGAATGAGGCTGGAGGAATCACTCTGCTCGACTTCAAATTAAATTACAAAGTGACAGTAATCAAAACAGCATGGGATTGGCAGAAAAACAGACACACAGACCAGTGGAACAGAATTGAGAGTCCAGAGGTAAACCCAAATTTATATGGGCAAATAACTTCCGACAAAAGAGCCAAAAATATACTATGGAGAAAGGAAAGCCTCTTCAATAAATGGTGCTGGGAAAACTGGAAAACCACCTGCAAAAGAATGAAACTAGATTGTTTTCTATCACCACACACCAAAATTAACTCAAAATGGATTAAGAACCGGAATATAAGACCGGAATAAACAAAATGCATAGACAAAAACATAGAAACTAAACTCAAGGACCCTGGACTTAAAGAGGATTTTATGAATTTGACCTCAAAGGCAAGGAAAGTAAAAGCTAAAATAAATGAATGAGACTACATCAAACTAAAAAGCTTCTGCTCAGCAAAAGAAATTGTCAACAAGGTAAAGAAATAATCATCCGAATGGGAAAATATATTTGCAAGCAACACTTCCGAAAAGGGCCTAATATCCAAAATATACAAAGAACTCATACTACTCAATAACAACAAAAAAACAAATGATCTAACCAAGAAATGGGCAGAGGACCTGAGCAGACATTTCTCCCTAAAGGACATACAAATGGTCAATAAATATATGAAAAGATGCTCAACATTGCTAGCTATTAGGAAAATGCAACTCAAAACCACAATGAGATACCATCTCACACCTGTTAGAATAGCTATAATCAACAGGACAAGTAATAACAAATGCTGGAGAGGATGTGGAGAAATAGGAACCCTCATACACTGCTGTTGGGACTGCAAATTAGTACAGTCACTATGGAAAACAGTATGGAGTTTCCTCAAAACACTAAGAATTGATCTAGCATATGATCCAGCAATCTCTCTACTGGGTATTTATCCCAAAGACTTGAAAACTCATGTCTGAAAAGATATTTGCACACCGATGTTCATAGCAGCACTGTTCAGTGGCCAGGACATGGAAGCAACCAAAGTGTCCTATGATAGATGATTGGCTAAAGAAGCTGTGGTACATATATACAATGGAATATTACTCAGCCATAAGAAGAGATGAAATACTGCCATTTGAGACAACCTAGATGCACCTCGAGATAATCATGCTAAGCGAAATAAGCCAGACCGAAAAAGTTGAAAATCACATGATATCACTTATATGTGGGATATAAACCTAAAAGCAACAAATGAACAGGACAAGCAGAGACTCAGGGACATGGACAATGGACTAGTGGTTACCAGAGGGGAGGTGGTGGGGGAGGAGGGAAGAGGTAGACAGGGTAAACGGGGTCAAATATAGGGAGCTTGGGAGAGGGTGAAGTGGGGATCAAATATATGGTAGCTGAAGGAAACTGGACTCTCGGTGGCAATCACACAATATATAGATGTCAAATTATAATGTACACCTGAAAATTATATAATTGTATTAACCAATGTTATCCCAATAAACTTAAAAAAGCAACAAAGGAACAGAACAAACAAACAGAGACTCATGGACATGGACAATGGACTTAGTGGTTACCTGAGGGTAGGGGAGAGGGGAGAGGTGGGAGGTAGACGGAGAAAAAAATTTAAATAATTTTTTCAATTAAAAAAATAAATTAAAATAAATAAATAAATAAACTAATAAGACTTACTACTTTTATATGTATTATTTATGATCAGGAGAATATTCTAAGTTCTTGTATATTATTTACCATCATCCTCCCAAAAACTTATGCCATAGGTGTTAGTATTTTCTCCATATTTAGTGATGTAACCAGAGTTTTGGCAGATTAATCAATGTATTGAAAGTCATAGATTCAGGAAGTTGTAAATCCCAGCTCAATCTGACACAAAGGACATGTTATTATCATTTCTGGAGTGCACGTAAAGACAGTCTTTCTTATTAGACCAGCACGTACTTTTTTTAGGTTGAAGTTAGAAAAACCGTGGAATTCAGATATTGAGCTTATCTTTTCTACTTCTATACCCTAATGAGATATCATGCGTGGTATCAACTTTCATATAACTTTGGATAAAATTCTCCTGGTAATTAACATTCAATGATCTAGCATAATGAAAATTTGTCTTGTTTAATAAAGATTTTTTTCTGAGTCTTCCACTAAAAAAGTGTGTGTATTAGTCTTCTTTGTTCAAACTTGTAATGCATCAGTTACAATGAAAAATTTGCTTTAGGCTCTTATACTAGGAGTTAGTATTGAAAAGTTAAAGGTAGTATTTTTGAAAATAAAAAAGTATAATTTTAAAACACTAAAACTATTTGCCATTTTAACGAATTTGGAGAAAAATGTTTCAGAAAAAAATTAACTATATAACTCTTTCAAAATTGAGTTTTCATCTATGTTTTTAAGCAGAATACATTCCTAAGGTTATGTTTACTTCCCAGTGCACCAACCAAAACTCTCCTCCTTTCTGTCCAATTTAATAGAGAATATTGAAAATAGAAGGTGGCATTATTAGGTGGATAACTCCTCAAATTTGTTTAAGTTAATATTCTGTTAATGCATTATTTTTATCATTAATAAAACATTTTGACAGAAATCATAACAAGAGCCACAATACACAGGATTTGCTTCAATAAAAGTAAAGCTGTATTTCAGCACTGAATGCCATATTTCTGTATTGTCATTTTTAAAATTAAGTTTAGATTCCATGTTTCCTATAACTCAGACAGTATTTTTAGGGAGCGAAAACTTACTACAGGATAAAAAAAAGTCTATTCTCTTGGTGAATCCTTATTAACAAAGTAACCACTGTTTTCTAAATAATATGGAGTCTTTAAAGAAGATGGTACTGTACTGAGCGACTAAAGATGAGAAGGAAGTGTATGCCAATTTAAATAAAGAGTAAAGATTTAGAAATAAATTTAGACTGACACACATTAGAATGACAAGATCTCTCCCATTTAGCATATTAGTAAGTAGAAGGAGAAATATGTATCAAATACTCAAAGTTAACATTTGGTAGCAGTCACAAAACTAATTCTTATTTTAGAGTAATTCATAAGAAAGTAAAAAGGGAAATTAAACTCAGAAAAATGTTCACCTTTGCGCATAAAGGGGGATTTGCTGTGATTCAACACTGTGTTTGGTAGATGTGTATAATTCACCAGAGGATTGTTCTTCATCATTTCAAATGAAGTGTGATAGATGATATCATCCAAGATTTCATCATTCAGGTTCTTCTCTAGAAATCTAGTAATCTTCTTGATTTCCTGCTTTGGATTCTATTAATGGTTAAAGAAACATATCACAGAAAATGGTAAACAAATCATTAACAATATAAAAAATATGATATTTATAATCTTTTAAAAATGCTGATTCTGAATATTGAATACATATTTGGTTGGGTCTATTAATAATTTTTAAAAGTTAATCATAAAAATGAAAAAAATCAATAATTTATGTTTAGCCAAAACAGAGTAGAAATATTTTGTTTGTTCAAACTTTATATTTTCAGTTTACCTTCAAAGTACAAGAACAAACCTTGGGCTAAATCTTAACAATACGTAGAGAAAAACAATCTTAACAGTTATTTTAAGCTCGATTTATAATCAAATTTGAACTGTGCCTGTTTTAAGGACCCAATACTTTCTATTCTTACTGTAACTTTTTTCTATTTTTAATAAAAATTTCTTTATAGTTTTGAACACTTAAAAACAAAATAATAAATTTATGGACAACTTCAAGCGTAAATACTTATTAGACCTTGCTTGGACAAAAATTATTAAAAATAAACTAATGAAGGTACAAAGATATCAAACCTAAATTATTCATTAGCTATTGAGAATAAAAAGAACAAAATCTGAGAAATGGATTATTTTCCAGGTTTTAATAACATAAACTTAATAGCTGTAATTTTTTAGGAGATATACTAAAATCTACATGAATATATCTAGAAAGAGTTTGAGGAGGTGATAACTAAGCTGAAAAAGATGAACCAGAATTTACCAAAACACATGGTCTTTTGAGGTGTTGAAGAGTGAATTTCCAATAGAGAAAACAGTTAAAACTCTTGGAGGTTATTAATGTCTTATAGAGTGTTCATGGAAAAACAAAAGCAAATGGTTGGAGTTAAGTTTGAGTCTTCCATAGGAGTCTTCCATAGGAGCAATAGAGGCTATAAAACTGGAAAGATAAGCTGAGGTAAAATTGAGAACATCCTTAGACAACCTGCTGAAGAATTTGAACTGTATTTGTAATTCCATAGGGAAGCAACAGAATTTAATAATGTGTCTTTTTAACTCTGTGTATGTGTGTGTACATGTGTGTATGTGTGTGCATATACCACAAGTGTATGTTTTGGTAGAAAGTTCCCTAGCAGGGAAGTTATGGCAATATTTTATGAATCAGACCTGAATGAGAGAAGAATGAGATGACTAATTAAGAGATATCAGTGATTAGGATGAGTAAAAGTTCAGAAATGATGATAGTAGAGCAAAGGCCAAAAGAAAAGTTAGTAGCAGTACCAGGAAAACACATAAATGAACAAGCAAATAGAGAACAATTTCTGCATGATGAAACTCTCATAGGGTTTCAAAGTGTCTTGAGAGAATCTGGCCACTGGTAAAGTATCAATTATGATGTTAGTCTATAAACCAGTAGAAGTACAGAGTGTTGACTCCTATGGAATCTTCCTCTGTTGTATTTCTTTCACCTAGTTGGTTGATAATTTATGCAGATACTCATAAACTTGATGTAAACTATTAGATTTCCCTTTGAATTTGATTCTTGATATGTAATTATAATTTTGTTCTATTGTTATATTAAACCTCTTATATAACATTGTCTAAAAATGACTGCATGACAGGGGAAAAACATTGTCTTTTAAGTATGATGTATGTAGCCAATTTGAGTGGGATTCAAAATATCTGGATGTGCTTATAAGTCTGGTTCAGCCAGACCATAAATCAATATGAATGAGTTGATTTGAATGAGGAACTCAGCTAAATAAGAGAAATAGCTGACATGAGAGTGTCATGTGGGGGACAGCATGATGAATGATTTAGAATTTGTGTGCCAGCCCATCCAGGAAATGTATTCTTCCATTCTGTGGAGAAAAGGAAATATATTCAGAAGGTAAAATTGCTCTTTCATAAAGCTAATAATTATTACTCAGGTATCCAGGAAGTAAAGAGTACAGAACTTAACTCTCATTCATAAAAACAACACCCTAGAAATTCTGCCTACAAGAGACTCACTTCAGATTAAAAGACACACACAGACTAAAAGGAGGAAGGGGATAGAAAAAGATATTGCCTTGATGGATCTAGAGGGTATTTTGCTGAACGAAGTAAGTCAGATAGAGAAAGACAGATATCACATGATTTCATGTACATGTGGAATCTAAAGAACAAAATAAACAAAAACTACAAAAACAGAAATAAACTCATAGATAACAGAATATTTTGAGGACTACTAGTTGGGCAGAGGTTGGAGGGGGGATCGTGAAAAAGGGTAAAGGGATTAAGAAGTACAAATGGATAGTTACAAAATAGACATGGATATATAAAATGTAGCATAAGGAAAATAGTCAACAATATTGTAAATAATATGTAACAGAGAAGAGAGATACTTGATTTAGTGGAGTGACCATTTCATGAGATATATAGATCTCTAATCACTATGCTGTACAACTGAAACTAATATATGATTGTATGCTAACTATAATTTTTAAAAAAACTCATTGAATTGTACAATATAAATACAAGCAACTAATTTTCCATTATATTTCAATAAAGTCAGGGGGGAAAATTTTTTTAAATTTTAAAAAACATTTTATTTTTGTCACTGTGTATTATTTGCCTTAAACACTGGTAAGGTTTAGACCACAGAGTCTCTACGGGCTGTAAACAAGTATGATAGAGATTGGGGGTCTGTGATGCAGAAAAACTCAGAGAATTCTTTTTAATAAGATGTAAGAAATAATCTGGAGTTTCTCAGGAATATTTGGAGCAAGAAAGATTTTACTGGGGGCATGATTTCTGTTATGCAAAGTAGAATTGATGTCACTTAAATATTTGTTATTATTGCTCACTCATTTACTTATTCATTCATTCAAACGATCAATTATTCATACGATAGTTACCATCGAACCCTTATTTATGTGATAGGCGCTATATTAGGTATTGTAGATGTAGTCATAAGAATGATATATATCATGCCTTCCATCAAGAATCTGAAAGTCTAAAATGAGTCTTATTTGTATGCTCCAGCTTTTAGAACTAGAGGAACTTGGTTTCCACATATTTCCCAGATGAGTGTGTGTGTGCACATGCATGTATTGTGTGTGTGTGTGTGTGTGTGTGTGTGCATGTGTGTGTGTGTGTATGTGTTTTCCTAATTTAAGTAAAATAGCCCCAGAATAAGCCTGGAACTTTGCAGTAGTATTTGAACTAATGTTAGTTCATATGGGAAACTAAATGAATGCTTATGAGTCCCTGACTAAGAGGGAGGTAGTAAGAAAGTAAAGGGGAGGGCACATTTGAAAGATATCATGGGATGTTCAGGATATAGTGGAACCATATCCACTATATGGGAGCCAATGAGGACACTTTACTTTGAAACTTTGAAAACTCAATGGATGAATATCATTAACAAAAAGATAGAAGAGAAGAAGAAAAGGAGTATATATTGGAGAGAGAGAAGTAAGATGAGTTTTATTTTGAATATGTTAAATTTGAGGGTCATTTTAATAAAAGCAGGGGATTGAATTTGGGGGAAAATTTAAAATGGAGTTTTGGGAAGTCATTAGCATATAAATAGTTTTGGCAATAGTGGACATGAACATGAGTACCAAAATATAGCAAACAGCTTTAAAAAATGGCTAAATGATAGAGATCTATAGGAAAACCATGAGAGTGTGATAACCTGTTAAATGTAAGAATTTCAAAAAGAAAATGTGCTCAAAATAAACATAATGGTTTGAAAGGATAAGAGGAAGAAAGATGTCATTGATTTAACAATTAGAAATGATCTTAGCAAGATTTGGGTAAGCAGGCATGGTGAAATAGAGTAAAGGCAAAACAATCATGTTATTTTGGACTTCTTAGATTGTTGAAAAAAATATATAATCCTTTTGTCCCAAGATGTAGTGGAATTATCCAGAATGAATTTCTACTATTTTACCTCTTTCATATCTTCATAGTGCAAGAAAAGTATTGGGTGTTCTTCTTTTTTCTTCCACCAGCTCTTAACATGATTAAACCAGGAACCATAGGCCACTAAAACCAGAAAGACAGTCCATTTCCATAATCACTCATAAAATTAAAAATTTGTTTCTAAACAGTGTCAGATTATAAAACGTTTTGTGGAATTTAGTAATCAAGGAAACTGAGAATATAAGGTCAATTTAAAAATATATATAATCTGCAAAATATGAACTTTGCAGATTAAACAATAAAAGTAAAAAATATAAACTACAAAGGAAACATTTCAACTAAAAATACATTGACTTCCAATAGGTTACACTTAGCCTCACACAAAAGGAAACTATTCTTTTATGAAGTACTCATATCAACTATTTAAGTAACTACTACAAATAGTATAACAGATTTTATTAATAGTTTAGGTGAGGTAAAGAATTTCTACTGTGAGTAGAAAGCGAGACTGGATTTCTAGCAACCGAAAAGAGATTAGAGAATATTTTCATTAAACCAATCTTTATATACTGAATTCCATAGCAAAATATTAGACATATTTTATTTAATTTTTAAATGGTATTTGAATGTAGTTGTTACTGACTTAGAAAATAAGTATTTTGAAATGAAAAGTGATATCATAGTTAATGGTATTGTTAAACATAACAAATTACTTAGTGGTTTTAAGCCAAGGCCTATCTACCATTTCCAGTAATGAATTTCTCCAGATATTCTTCCCAGGTGCCGGGAAAAGGTTGCAAATTATTCATTAAGTCAAAATGGTAATATGAGACTGCAACATCCTTGGCATTTCGAGCCAGATAAATCATCTGAAAGATAAGCAGAAAGAAAACCAAATAGATGGTATTTTATTAAAGAAAAAATAATAAATGTATAGTCAAGGAAAGTAAAATATTTGAAGTCCATGAAATGAAAAAACAGGAAAATATTAGAGAAAATTAATCAAACAAAAAGTTGGCTCTTTAAAAAAAAATCAGTAAAATTGATAAACAGCTAGCAAGACTGACAAAATAAGAGAGAGAAGACACAAATAAAAGTATGAAAAGATGCTCCACATCATATGTCATCGGGGAAATGCAAATTAAAACAACAATGAGACATCACTCCACAATTATTAGAATGATCAAAATTCAGAACAGCAAATCCTACTATGAATATAGAATGACAGGAACTCTCATTGCTGGTGGGAATGCAAAATTGTACTGCAACTTTGGAAGACACTTTGGCAGTTTCTTATAAAACAAACCATACTCATACCATATAATTTAGCAATTGTACTGCTTGGTATTTACACAAAGGAGTTGAAAAATCAGGTACACACAAAATAAGGTGCATATGGTTATTTGTAGCAGCTTTACTCATAATTTCTAAAACATGGAAGCAGCCAAGATGTCCTTCAGTAGATGAATGGGTAAATAAACTGTGGAACCTCCAGACAATGGAATATGATTCGGCAGAAAAAAGAAATATGCTATCAAGCCATGAAAAGACACGGAAGAATCTTAAGTGCGTATTACTAAGTGAAAGAATACAATTCGTAAAAGCTACGTACTATATGATTCCAACTCTGTGACATTCTGGAAAAGGCAAAACTATGGAGACAATAAAAGGATCAGCGGTTACCAAGTTTGGGGCAAAGGGAAGATAATAGGTGAAGCACAGAGATGTTCAGGGCAGTGAAACTATTCTGTATGGTACTATAATGGTGAATATATATGTCATACATTTGTTCAAGTCCATGGAATGTACAACACCAAGAGTAAACTCTAATGTAAATCATGGACTTTGGGTGATAATGTGTCAATGTAGGTTAATCAATTGTAACAAATGTACCACTGTGGTCAGAGATGTTGATCATGGGGAGTCTAAGCATGTGTGAGGGCAAGGGTTGTATGGGAAATCTCTGCCTTCCTTTCAGTTTTGTTGTGAACCTAAAATATCTGTAAAAAATAGTCTGTTAAAGGAGAGAATAAGAAAGGAATATTATGAACAACTTTTCATTACAAAATTCAGCAACTTAAAATTCCTCACACATTGCAAACTTGCAAAAATCAGCTAAGATGAAATAGATAATAGATAATCTGAATAGCCCCACAACTATTGAAGAAACTGAATTTCAGATTTAAAAGTTCCTCCAAAACAAATATCTAGGCATAAGTTTTTCACTGGAGAATTTTACCAAACAATCAAATAAAAATAGACATCATTATATTGAATTTTCAGAGAAGGCCAAAATATCTAGGGATAGCTAGGGATTAATAGTAACAATTATTATGCTGAGATGAGAATCTTGTTACTACATAACTTTGGAAAATGATTATGGAGATTTTGACTAAAGTAATTTAAACATTTTTATTAAAATCCTTTCTTATAGAGATCAGTTCTCAAGGTAGCAGGTAAATCAAACATTTGAGCAATCATTTACTACTTTAGAGAGTAAAAGGATAGGGTTACAGAAAGAAATTGAATAGCAATTTAGAGTACCTTGCAGTTGTTCTGCCAGAAAGACTTTGGAAGGAGATCAACTGGTAGATGTGTCTTCAAAAGGCGAGGTGATGGATTCTTCTCTAGTTGTTCTAAACCTGGAAAAATTTAGTCTGTTATATAGAGATATTAGAGTCTCTAAGGAGCCTGCATTTCCTGATTTTCTCGACCAAGCTTTCAAAATATTTTTGAGCAGTATATAATGCTGCGAAATTTTAAACCAATCGTAGACATTTTTTACCTGGATTCTAAGAGGCAATATTGGATAATGGTTAAGGGCATAAATTCTGAGATTAGCCTTGGATTCAAATCCTAACTCTATCACATTCTCATTGTGAGACATTTGAAAGTATCCTAGTCTCTATGTTTTGCTTTCTCCACTTCCAAAATGAGGAGTAATAATACCAACTTTAGCACTTCAGAGTTTTATAATACCTGTGCATATTATAAATAATTATGAAAATGTTTCCTGCATGTCAAAGAGATGTCAATAACTAGTAATTCTCATATCAGCTATTGCTTTGCATCAGCCATTATAGTATAGATGATATGATTTTTGTATAGCATTAGCTGTTGTATCTGCATTTTCATTATTTTCTTTACATGTCATATATTACATATCTATGCAAAATGAAAATGTTCTGTAAATTTTAGGTGTTAGCTGAACTCTCCATAGTCAGACAACTAGTATGTGGTAGAACTTGGTTTCATATTAAGTCTTTGGATAAAAGATATATGAACTTGCCTAAGACAGAAATCCATTTATTTCTACATTTAGAGCCAAGAAGAACCTAGGGTCATGGATCTCGCTTCATAGTGACCTGGCCAGTCTGAAGGCACTTTTGAGGTAAAGGCATACTCAGATGATTTCTGACATAGACTAGGAAGAGCTGGCTAACCCTTTTCATTTACTATTCCTTTAATGGACTCAGCAGCCTTTATCATATCCCAGATATATCTGTTAAAGATGCCAATTCCTTACAGAGTCACCAACCCCTATTATCTCAATTATTATTGTCTCCTCCTTCAGGTTTCACATCCAATAAATCTTAAAGTTCTATGCATACTTTTTTACAACATTACTTATATCCAGTCTAACCTCTAGATTACCTATTAATCCTACATTATCTTTCCACCTTTTGCATATGAAGGTATACCTGCCCAAAATTGTATGACTCACTCTTTAAAAGCAATCTTATGCTTCAATTGCTTACAAAAATTTATTACATATGTTTAAAAGCCACTCAGTGTCTATTAAAACACTTTGCTAAAATGTTATATATAGCACTTATTTTTGTTTCATAATTTACTTATTTATTTGTTTATTGTCAGTTCCCATGCATCTCCCCTATGTTCACCCTTAAACGCAGACACTAGAATAGAGATTCCATGAGAGCAGAGATGTAGCTTATTTTGTTCACTAACAAATGTTCTGTAGAGAGTAGTGCATAACAGATCATTGTATTAAGAAGAAGAACCCCTTAATATTAATGAAGATAGGGTTGGCAGACTTAGGAGATAGAGATGTAAAAATCTCAGTTAAATTTGAATTTCAGATTAACAGAAGATACCTTTTAGTATAAATATTTCCCATGCTATTTGGGAGAAACTTATACTGTATAAAATAGCTATTTGTATTTCAAATTTAATTGAGTAACCTGAATTTTATATGGAAATATTAATTATACATCTATAAAATTTCACCAGGTATCTCATAATGCTTCTACTGACCTGGTAGTTGCAGCCACTTTACTCAGCATGTGGAGAGAAATCATAATCTTGCACTCACTATTCCTCAATGCCATGCCACAAACTTTTATTCCTGTTTCTTTTATGAAGTCTTCCCCATATTGTTGTTCCTCATCCTTCCCTCAACTTCATTGAAAGATTTCTCGGCCTCTTCTGTCTTGTAATTGTTTTGCAATTACATATGAGGTTCTTTAAATTAACCTTTTACATGCCCAAATATGAATGTATTCACATTCAGGCTCCAGAGTAAATCTGAGTGTCAGTTTATCCTCCTTCACTTGATAAACTTCACATACTCTGTCTCCCACCAATACTACCTAACTCCCTGACTCCCAATTACTTTGATTCTATCACTTTTTAAATTTTATTTTATACTTTTCTATGGCTCTGTAGTCTTTACTCACTCTTGCACTCATTTTGGTTGCTTGCCCCAGAATAATCCTTTAGTTCCAAGTTTTAGCATCTGTCCTCTGACTTTTGGCAACCATGCAGAAGGAATGACATCCTCCCAGTTGGTTCTTCTCTGCCTATAAGTAATTAGCTCCAGCAGGGGAGAGAATTTGGATTCTGCTTTTAAACTGGTATACAATTTCACCACCATACTTCTTCTTATCCCAGGTTTCCAGCAGCACTGGAAAACCAGGCCTCACTTTTATCATCATCATCATCATCATCATTATTTTATTTATTTTAATTTTTTGCTTGGGTCCACTTAAATGTAGATTTTTCTTTTTTTAATTTAATTTTATTATTAGTTTCAAGTATACAGTACATTGGTTAGACATTTATATAGTTTATGGAACAATCCGCCTCATTTCTCTTTCCTCTGGCTCTGCACATAGCCATTACAATACTGCTGACTACATTCTCTATGCCATGCTTCCCATCCCCATGACCAGCTATCAGCTACTAATTTGTACTTCTTTAATTCTTCACCATTATTTATTATGCTAACACTAGTTAACGAAATCCAATGTTTCAAGTGTACAATTCAACAGTATGTCTTATACATATTGCATTGTGTGTTCACTGACCGGAGTTAGATTTTCTGTCATCACATATTTACCCCTTTTATCCCTATCTACCTCACCCCTCTACCCTCTTCCCTTATCCTCTAGTAACCTCTAGTCTACTGTCCATGTCCATAAGTCTCTGTTTGTTTGTCATATTTGCTTGTTGCTTTTAGGTTTATATCTCACATATAAGTGATATCATGTGGTTTTTGGTTTTTTCTGTCTGGCTTATTTCGCTTAGCATGATTATCTCGAGGTCCATCTATGTTGTCACAAATGGCAATATTTCATCTCTTCTTATAGCTAAGTAATATTCCATTGTATATATATACCATAGCTTCTTTATCCAATCATCTAGGACACTTCGGTTGCTTCCATGTCCTGGCCACCATGAGTAATGCTGCTATGAACATCTTACACCCTTCTCACTTGCCTACAGGACATCTTACTTTTCTAATTCTCTCTTAGTTAACTATATATTTCTTAAGAATTGCAAGCCCTACACGATCTGTCCCTGTCTAGTTGTCAATTGTTTTGTATTTCACTTTACTCTTCTTTTATTGTTATTCCTGTTGTTGGCTATTATAGTAGCTGTTTTTTAGTCCCTGGACTATACCAATGTCTTTTCTGAATCTAGACCTTTATAATAAATACTTCGCTTTCTTGAAATATGCTTTCTCCAACTATGTGCATGGCCATAGGTCTCAGTTCAGAGAAGATATCCTTAATTGTCCAATCTAAAGTAAACTCTCTTATTGTTCTCTTTCATAGAGCCCTGTTCTTGGATACATAAGACTAATAATAATATATATTGTTAGTTTATTTACTTAGTTAATGTTGCAACATTATTTTAAGCAACTTGGAGAAAAGACATCTGATTTGCTAATCATTTTATATCTAGCCTATTATACTTTAAATTTTTTTTTTTAATTTTCAGTTACAGTTGACATTCAATATTGTTTTATATTAGTTTCAGATGTCCAGCATAGTGGTTAGACATTTATATAATTTACAAAGTGATCCTTCCCAATTACTCTAGTACCCACCTGGCACTATATATAGTAATTACAATATTATTTACTGTATTCCTTATGTTCAGTTGTGTATTCTCTTGACTATTTTATAACTACTGATTTGTAGTACATCATTTTTAGAACACTAAATAATTATTTGTGGAATAAAATATGAATTGTATTAATAATAAATTTTATGTTTTAAGAGGAGTTGGTACTTATTTACTTATGTATTTATCTATAACAATGTCTTAAATTAAGAGCTTATTGCTCTAATCTGCCAAATTTTACACCAAAAAAGTCAATAAAAGATAAGAACCATTTTTTATGTTTTCAGTCAAATTTTTATGTTAACAGCCAATTTTGTTGTTTTCTACAAAATTCTTCCATTTTTGATTATACCCGGATATGTAATGGACTAAAATTACGGTTTCTCTGTATGCCTTAGTTATTGTACTTTCAAACTTCCATTTTATGTTACCAAATCTATTCTATTTTCTTTAAATGGAAATCAAAAATATAATAATTAATATGCTGTGTGAATAATATTATAAAATTATAATTCCCAGATGGTTTAAAATTACCTGAAGTTCTTAGTCCAGGGATAGCCATTTCCAACATTGGAACTTTAACAGTTATAAAATCTCTCTTACATTTTTCAACATCTCCATCATTTAGAACCATGTCCGCAATTTCACTTAGCCAAGTGGTACCTGTGGCAAAAGGCAACATTTTTTATAACTGTCACCTGGATCTGAGGGAAAAAGTACTCGTCGAAAGCCTGCCATCTTAATACATTCTGTTGGAAATTTAATTCTGCAGTTTCCCTGTCTATGCTCCAAATGCTCATTCTAATGTACTTGAAATAGATGGCTAGACTGGCTAATAGAAATACTAATTTTATTTAAGATGATAATGATTTTATAAAGGAGTTGATTTTAAGGAAACAAAGGTAGAAGTCAGAGCTGCATTTTCAGGCCACAAAACTCACCTGATTTGGGGTAAGTGGCTATCACAATGTCATCTGGTCTGCTGTGGAACTGTTCACACTTTTCCAAGTTGTTCGCAAAAGCATAGGTAATGGGATAACTGTGGACCATCTTCAAATTTTTTCTCAGCACGTCTTGTGGTGAAATCATTTTTGTATCAGATTGTGCAAGTAGTTAATAGAATATTTACTGACAATCAAATCATGGAGAAATAAAGAGAATAAAAATCAGAAGCTGAGTAGCTAATTTTATCCTTAAAATATTGTAACTTGACACAAAGTAAAATTAGCCTTTAACTGAGCACACAGAGATCTAAATACAAAGGGCGTTTTTGTGGTTGTAAAGCTGTAGATTGCAAGAGCAGCAACTGGCTCAGTGACAAGCAGAACAAAGGTCATTAGTGGAAGCTTTGGAAAGGAATGGAACTGCATATCCTACTTTGAATTAAAAATCACATGTCACAGAAATATGCTAAAAGGTATCTGGACTTAAAACAAAATAAATCCATCCTTCATTACATTTCAGTTTACCTCATTTTTCCTTTTAGGAAATCTATTGTCTTTCTTCCATTGTTTTTCTGTACATCATGCACCTATTTTCTCTTTCTGCTTGTGAGATTTTTTTTTTATCACTGATTTTGAGCAATTGAATTATGACGTGCCTTGGTGTGGTTATTTTCATGGGTGTGTGTATGTATGTGTGAGCTTCAGGTTTACCAAGCTTCTTAGATATGTGGGTTTATAGTCATTGTTCCTTCAAATGTATTTTCTGTCTCTCCTTCTTCCTTCTGAGATTCCAGGTCCCATGTAGTTGTCCATAGATCACTGATGCACTATTCATTTCTAAAAATCTTTTTTCTCTCTTTGTATTTCTTTATGGATAACATCTAATACTATGCTTTCTTATTCATTAATCTTTTCTTCTGCAGTGTGTAATCTGATGTTAATCTCATTCAATAGCATTTTTTTTTCCTCAGACGTTGTAGTTTTCATCTTTAGAAGATCATGATTATATTTTTTCTGTCTCAACTTTTTAAACATATTTAATACAGTTATAATGACTATATGCAGAGTCTGCTTAAAGACACAAAACAAGTGAGTGGCAACTCAGAAACAGATTTAGTTCTCTCAGCTCTACTCACTTGGTCACAATGCAAGTGTACCATGAGTGGGCTTGACCCAGAGTCAAAAAGTGTCTCTAATTTATCTTAGTCACAGTTTATAATGAACTTTTTCTTTGAAAAAAAAAACGAAAAACAAAACGAACTTCCTTCTGACAAAAAGCTCTCACACTGCAAAAATATCAGAAAAGAATGGCTATGAGTAACAATATGAAAATAAGGCAGCTGATTCTGAATACATACTAGTCACATCTAGGAAGTGGGTGTAACCAATTCAGGAACCTCGGAGGATTAGTCCTGAATTAGCATTGCTTCATTGTGACCAGTGGATGATGACAAGTTCAGAATTATATGGGGAGATGGGTGTAAGGGGGAGAGCTGGAAGACATAACTAATGTCATTGAACTAGATATCTTGGAAGATGCTTTATAAATGATATTTACTTTCCAATATAAAATTAGGTCATAAAAATCTTTTAAATCCTACAAGGAAATAATAATTTATGTGGTTATATATTATAGCCTACCTGACACAGCAAGTCTTGCTATTTAAGTTAAGCCATAGACTGAAAGTTAAAATGTTGAAAACTTGATTTTAAATAAGATTAAATAAGATTTAAATAAGATTAATGGAAAAAGAGAGAAAAGTGAAATACAATGGCCCTCTTAGGGAAAACCAAGTCATCTGACATTAAAATTGAATGATTCTTCTAATGAGAAAAAATAATTCTTTCTTTTATTTCACCTTATACAATGTCCAGCTTTATTTGGTACATATCAAATCCCAGATACTTAAGTAAATATAATAAACAATATAGTCTATATTCTCGAAAATGCCTTAGAGTAGTGTGCATGTGTGTGTGTGTGTATAGGGGTGCAGAGAAGTTGGGAGCAGAGAAGCGAGGACTTGAAGTGGATTCCTTTCCTCCTTATAAGGCTTAGTGTTTCATGAGAAGACAATCCTGGCATGCTTTAGAAAAATAAAAGTGGTCATTGAGAACTCTGAGAGATTCTGCATAGCATAAACAATATCTGAGTTTCCTGTGGGAAAATTGGAATTAGGCAAAAACATACAAATTATAAACATATTCAAAACAGAAATCATTCAAAGGGCATAATCCTTTGTAATGCAAGACAAAAACTTCAAGGAAAGAGATTTAAAAAGTAAATTTTATCTGACAATTTAATTCCCTTTTTAAATTTTTAGTCAGTGGTGCTGTCGCTTGCTGAAAGAAACCTGGGAGCTGGTGGTAGTGCTGGAAGAACAGGGCTAGGGAGCCCAGGGAGGGGAAAAAAGTAAGTTCAAGGATATGATCTGAATGTAGTTAGCGACTTCACAGGCAGTTAAGATATCAAAAGTTTGAGCTACACACACATATATACACATAGAGGCAAGCCCTGCTCAGAGCCAGGAAGCACTGAGAAGGAAATGGATCAGGGTAATAGCCACAAGGGAACAAAGTTAGTGATTGCCTAGATTTGAAAGTTCCCATGGGGCTTTCAAAAGATCTGAGAGAAATGTATAGAGAAAGAACATGAAAGGTCAGTGGATGGAAAACTGTTGCTTCTTTACAGTATAGAAGAATGTCTTCTATTAATTTTGATCATGATGAAAAGTCATGGTGTGTGTGTGTGTTTTCATCCGAAAGAACATGAGTTCTCAATATCGTGGAAAGAGCAAACATATACTGATGATGAAATAAAAATTTTGGCAGCAGAAACAGAGAGGGTTGAACTAATGGTTTCGGGATGTACTTGTTTTCTATCACTCTAATCATTTCTACAACCTCTCGACATTTTTTTTTTTTTTTATGCTGAGTCACAGATACACAGAGAAGGAGTAAACAAGAAGCTTGTGTGTGGAAGAGAAGAAATATGCTTCTGTTCCTTTCACACACACACCTCAACCACTCTATAAGCTTCTCTTATGATCTAGTTTCTGGTATTGAACCTTTTGTTAATGTCATTTGTCATAAACTCAGATACAGCTGCAATCATCAAGTCTTTGTTGTAGTGGTTATATCTGCGTAGGCCTGGGGAAGTCAGAAAACTCAGAAAGAAATGAGCACATTCTTAATTACAGATTTTTAAGGAAATTTTAAAGACATATTTGTGTTTCTAAAAGATCTTGCAATTGCCAACAGATTTTTAATTTTTTTCTTTTTTTCTTTTTTGGCCAACTAGCATTTAATTTTTAATTTGTATGGAGGGTAGAAGTGTGTGAGAAAGAACACAAAGGAAAAATATTTACGTATACATGGTATAGTGGTATTTCATTTCAATTATGGGGATCCACAGTCCTCAGGATGTCTGGTACAATAATCTGGAGAGCATAAAAATCCATAATGTAAAAATCAGTCTGGCTCTCTTTGAGAATCTGGAACATTTGATTTTTCTGAGATATTCTCTAAGCTAGTTTGTTCATTTTTTGTATGATTTTTGTGACTCTGTAGACTAAGGTAGTCTTTTTTCTTCCTTTTGATGACACTTAAAGACACTGGTGCCCACAAATCACTTCACCTTCAGGCTACCCATACAATCAGATAAGATGTTCCAAAGACACAAGGTCAGTATAGTTCTATCACCTGTAGCAGTGGACCGCCAAAAACAAAAGTTCAGGAAATTATATTTTCAATTGGGTATACAAATCTGTGATTGAAAATTATTTTTTTCAGTGTTAGTTAAAAACAAATTGAAATAGGCGAGGTATTAATGGACATCTAGACAACCTGATATCAGGCAGAGTTTGGAGACCTGTGGATTCTCTTAAACTTATCAGTATAACAGACAATGGTACTTTCCAGCCACTATTAGTGAAGCTATCCAAAACCACAGCAGGCACACCGAAAGTAGCAGGAAGGGCCTAGTGGGCAAGAGTACGGGCTCTAGAACCTTACTTTTTCGGTTTTATATCCAAACTCAATAATTTATCAGTTTTGTTCATTGGAATTGCAAATTTAACCTCTCTGTGCCTGCACAAGAAAAAGCAAATTCTAACAAAAATATTAAAAGTCACTTATCTTAGTTGAAGCCAACTTTAAAATTATCTTGTAATATGAGTTTATGCAGCTTAAGATCATAAGGAAAAAATGACAAGGCCCAATGTTGTAGATATGGGTCATGCTGTTTGGGCAACAAAGAGGAAGGTGTGTCCATTAACTCAATTTGTTGTGTCAGATATATGAAGGGTAAAGAAGCCCTGATAAGGAAATTTTCCATACAATAATTAGTCTCTTGTTATTCTTATTTGTTTATTTGTTTTCACAAAAGTGTACACACTGATAAATGTGTATGAGTTTATGTACTAATGTAATGATATTTTGTGCAGAAACCAAATACCATGAATAACAATTTATATCAAAGCGGCACACAAAATGTACCAGTATCCATTGTATAGCCTGCTTCTAAATATTGGTCTTATTATGTTTAACAGATTTGTTTAAAAAGAAATACCACTTTCTCTTCCTGACCCTGGCACTTCTGGAGCCATGGGCTTTGACCAGAGCAGCAAAGGTAGGCCTGGCCTACAAGCCCAGTTTAGTCTTCCACATGCAGACATGGCCATGTCCAAGAACCACACCACGCACAACCAGTCCCAAACACGGCACAGAAATGGCATCAAGAATCCTCAATCACAAACATATGAATCTCTTAAGGGGGTGAGTATGTGTGCTGAATCACATACAGTTATGTCTGTTTGGCTCCAGCTGCACCATTAGGCCTTTCCTGTAGTCTTTCCAAGCTTCGCCATCTGCCTATGTACCATCCTTAACTGTCCTTTGTCAGTGTGGAATGGAAGGCTTATAGGTTCCTGACCTACCAAAGCCTGCAATTTTTTCTCTACCCAGCCAGCTTTTGCCTGGACTTCAGGCTTTGCCGGACCCATAATAAAGCTTTATTTGGCCTTTTCCAGCCTGGAATGCAAACCCCTGGTCAGGTGTAACCTGCCTCCTGAGGGCAGTTTGTCTGACTATCTCCCTTGCCCAACCATAGCACGTCAATGGAAGGAACGGCCTTGTCTGTGTATATCGGGGAACCTATAAGCCTTCCATTCCACACTGACCGGCCACAGGGCCTTGATTTTACCTGGGCTTGAGAACAGCGTCCCTTCTAGTACCAGGCAATTGTAAAGATCATCTGGGAAAGCCGAGGAGGAGAGTAGAACAACTGAGCTCTGTCTCCAGTCTACTCCTCCTCTGTACTTTTGATCTCTGATCTGTGGAGTGAATCATTAAATCGCTGATCCTTGGGAAAATAAATAAATAAAATAAAAAGAAATATGTCATAGAAAGGATTCTATTTTTTTTTTTTTTATAGTACAAATAGCCTTTACTGGTTGCAACAGGAAGTGGCGGAGAGAAAGGGACATGACAGCTACCCCTCTTGGGGCAGCTCCATAGATTGTCACATCCCTTCAAAAGCAAAACTTTTTTTAAGGAGAAAAATATTGAACATTCACTGTACTATACTGATATTAATTTGGTGAGATTTCTTTATTTGGACTGAATTGTCAGTTTTTTCCCATGAAGAAAAATAATGTTCCAAATAAAGAACAAATCTCTGAAATAATAAATTAATTAATCTTTAGAAAATATACTAATGACCTTTTATTTTTTTAAAGAATGAAAGCTCAATCAACTGCTTCAATATGAACTTAACTTTTTTTTTTCCCCCATGGGAAAATTGCAGCAAAACAGATTAAATTAGTGGCTTGGAAGAAACTGTGGACATTATGAGAAGTTTAAGATTAAATTTAGAGTGTCGTGTAAAATAATAATAAAGATGTTATCATCAACAATATTCCCTCTCTAAAAAATCCTTATATTTATAAAGAAAATAAAAACTGACCCATGGACAATTTTTAGTACCATCACCAATTTATGCCCCCTTTTCTCTCCGCATACCAAGGGTCACGTTTACTTTCATCTCTTATTAGAGGATCTGCAATCATAACTTTAAGAAAGGTTGATGTGTGTCTGGAGTTGCAAAAGCAAATACCTATGAACAGGGTCACTTATAAGTCATCATCGAAACCAAAACACTTTGGAAATAAGCAAGGTGCTATGAATAATTATGTTCCAGACAAACTGGAAAAATGAATCAATCATGCATTAATAGACTGTTCATGAAACAGCTTGATATTAAGAAAGACAAAACCACAAGCAAGATGATAAACTAATATACAGTCTATTAAGAAAATAATGTGATGATGCTGCTGCAGGGGCTGAGGTCTAACGTATTCTTACCATGAAGAAAATCAGATAAACATTATTAGAGATCTAAATTCTTTTTGTGAAATGTCCAAATTCTAAATATTTAAGTACTAACAACCAACTGTAAGCCTCAAACAACATAAACACTTTTGTAAGGCACATGCCAAGAAATGTAATTTGCAAATTTTTGCTACATTAATTAATTTCAGAAAAACCCTATTTAGATATTCATGAGTTGTCCAGCAAGCACATTATCAATGAACTTATCAAACTCCAATCAGCATATACTAATTGGAAACAACCTAAGAAAGAGATTCTTATATATTAGCATGCTTAAGAATCATTTGGAGGGCTTGATAAACACAGATTACTGGGCACCAGTTGGCCTGGGATGGAGCCTTAGAATTTATAATTCAAACAAGCACCCAGGTGGTGCTGATGCTACTGATTTGAGGACCATACTTAGGGAACTGCAAATGAAAATTTGCTCTTGCTTTAAGGGAGATACTAATATACTATGGTTAATTCATTTATTAATACATCTGTCCATTCATTATTTATTCAGTTATCTAACCTATCATGTCCCCGACACTACACTAGGAAAATAAAAAGGCATTGTTTGCCTTGCTGATTATTTATTGAAGGCATTCTCAATCTGTTAATAGATCAAGTTTTGCCCATGAGATTCAGAAATTCTAAATGATTTGTTAAGATCTTATAATCTTACAAATATTAGGTAATGAATAAGAAAACCACTTGTGACTTCCAAGTCATGTAGCCTTAACAAAGAATAATAGAGATGGAAGAGAAACTAAGACTTAACAGAGAGATGCATTTTTTTTCCCCTGAAAAGTGTGCTGTATGCATATTAACCAGCATTTAAGAAGTTTGGATTCTTTCAGTGTCATTAAGCATATAGTAAAACAAACAAACAAACAAACAAATAAATAGTTTCAATGAGGAGTTAAATAAAAAATACAAAATTATTTTGTAGTAGATGGAAAAGATAAAGTTTTAGAGGCATTCAAAATTTTTAAATATTTGCTTTTCCATTTATAAAAATCATATATGCATGGTACTAGATAATTCTAGAAAATCCAGAAGATATGGATTTAATTTTTTTCTAAATTTTACCCATAGAAACAACCACAATTAATAATTGAGAATTTACAAAATATTCTAAAAGATTTTACACATATTTTCCCCAAAAAGATATTTTATTATACATACTAGTTTTAAACTGGATTTCACTATTAAGAAAACTTATTTCCTACTTCTGAAAAAAATTTTAGAAGCAGAATTGCTAAATCAAAAATATGTACTTTTTAAGTTTGTACCAATTTAAATTCTCATCAGCAGAATATCAATGCACCTTTTATCCATCCTAGTGACTAACATTTGATTTGGAAACTTTCGTGATGTTGCATAATCTTATAGGCAAAAATTGTCATCTCATTTTGGTTGGTATTTCTTTAATTACATCAGAGCTTGACATTTTTTATGCTATTCCACTTTAATAGTGGTTTTTTTTTTTTTAGAAGATAGGCAAACTGTTATTAATCTTTTGCTATTTTTGTATTGAAATATTTACATTCTTATGATTTTAAGCACTCTTTCTACAGTAAGAACCGTTGTAATTTTTCTTCCATAAATGGGATAACTATTTCCCCAAGTTGCCATTTTAATTTTTTTTACTTTTGTCACAGGAATTGTGGCATGCAACTTAGCTTTGCATAATAGCCTAATATTTATAGGTGTATTTTAATTTTTTATTATTTATCTTACAAGAAGATAAATTCTTTGAAGACAGAAACCATGTCTTATGTTTTAAAATAATTCCATATTCAAAACAAATACAAAAAAAAGCTAAATTCATACTTTTTATAAATGCGTTGGTGAGGAAAAGGGCCTCTAAATTGTAGCCACACATGCTTATAATGAATACAGTACATATTATTTTCACTGCATTTTTATAAAAATAATACCCTCAAGTTGTGAACCTAGTACTACTGAATAAATGTTCTAAATTTTTTAAGAGCAAGTTGAAAAATGGAAAGTGAGAAGAAGGGTTGAAACTGGAAATGCTATTTTTGTCTATATTTAACTTAAGACAAAAGTGATGACAGTTTTTCTCAGATTATGATGCTTTTTCTAGTTCTCTTTTACATTTTGAGGACAATTTGTTTTTATTTTCCTTATCCAGGAGTATGCATTAACCAATGTTACTCCAATAAATTTAATAAAAAATATATCCTAATACATATTTATTTATGTTCTCCAAATTTTTTTGGTCTTCTGACAGAGGCTTCTGCACATATAATATTTTTCTGTTACCCTTTTTATGAGTCCAAGAAGAAACCAGTCTTCCTTGCAACTATTTACTTCCCTTCTTGAGCACTGGGCCATCTTTTTCCACCTGTGATAGAAATAATGGTAAGAGTCACTTCCCTGAAATTTTTTGTGTCATCATAACTCATCTACCTGAGAAGGCAGGAATTAAGATAGAGATGAATCTACTTCCCTCACTAAAGGAGGGATACACTGACAGTTGTCCCAGAATGCTTTTTCCTCACTTCCCCTTCAGAATTAGAGAAGTCCCTCATCCGAAGATTGACATCCCTGTACAAATTTAGTTATTTGTAATGAGGACAAAAGATGATAACAGTGGAGAGATATTATTAGATAAAGAAATATCCGTCAGAAATAAAAAAATATTGACTTTGGAAAATAGATGAAAATATCTAAAAGTAGCCTGACAGAATCTGATAGTCTTTCCTTAGATATCTTCAAAAGCAAAGAAATCCACTGTTCAACACTATTTCAAAGTCCCTTGATGGTGAAACTTGAGGCCTATTTCTTTTTATAAAGTAGTTGTCTTTCAAGGTTCAGTCATAACACTGGGTTGTGTAGTACAACATGAATGGTACCTCCTAGAATTGTGGAGTGCACAACATGCACAACTGTACTTGTTGGTGCTGTAGACTAGCATTAATCCTGACCCTTAGAATGCATTTGATAAATGTTTTGATGAACAAAAATCTTTAGCTTTATGTAATAATCTTGGAGTTACATAATATGTTAATAAGAATTTTTAGTCCTAGTATAGTAAATAAATTAATTTTATTTAGTCAATTATGCTTGGTAAATATTAGGATACAATTAATCTCATATTGTTTTATTTCTAACTATTAATTTGACCCTAAGTCTAAGTAATCCACCTTCAAAGAAGAGATCATGAATTCTGTATCTGTGAGATAAACTTGAGTTCAAGTTTCTCCCAGTTGTTCCTTGTTGAGTAAACACTATTAAAACCCAAATGAGCGCAAATGTTAAGTTCTCATATACAATTGCCACCAACCAAATATAATTTCTTCTTCCTCAAGAAAGGGAGGATTGTTTGGTTAGGCAAGACAAGGTTCTTGAGATTGTGGATATGGATGTATAGTCTTATTTCTGTATTACTCACTAATAAAAGTGAGTTTATAGAACAATAGACACTGACTATCTCAGCACCAAAGTTGTAATCTTGGATGCTATAGGAGTGCTTATTTTTTTGGCTGTCAAAGACAAGAGCTGTGGTTTTTTTAATATATAGGTATTGCATATTTTTTGAAAGTTTATTTTAGGCCACTTCGCTTTTATAAAACACCAGCATTAGTATCTGTTCTCGCTAACTGAAATAAATCCAAAGAAGAGTTTTGCTTTTGTGAAAAAAGATGAAAATAGTTTTAAACATTTGTTTTCAGCCTTTACAGAATCAGTAGGCATCCTGAGCAGCAAAAGTGGTCCCGCCAAGCTCCTTCCCTGTGAACTACACTCAGCATCTCAGTATCGAACCATCAGAACTTTGAAATGTGTCTGTGAGCATCTGTGCTCTGTCTTGGTTTATTTTGTGTATCTATTAACAAATTCCTCCTTTGCTTTATGTCATTTCAGTTTATGAAAGTTTTCATAGGAAGGTTCAACTTTAGCATAGCAGGGGAAACCTCTACTCTTGACTTTATCTTGCCCCTGGGGAAAGAAATAACAAAATCTGTAACCTTATGTCTAGTCTCCTTCCCATTTATACCTATCCCACCCCAACACACACACACACACACACACACACACACACACACACACACACACACACACACACAAGCACACACACGCACGAACACACACACACACCCTTTCTAGGAAGGAAAACAGGACAAGAGTTACTTTCCTGAGAACCAGACCAACACGCACTCTGAATCACAAAAGTATAAGGAAGGTAACCCCATGCTTGTTCACCGTAGAGTCAAACGGCTTGAATTAAAGACCTTCCCTTGTATTTTCCAAGATGAGGGAAGAAGCAAGTAGAAGCAGCAGAAACACAAGAAGGCTCTTTCTTTCCTTTAATAGCCTTGGGAAAAGTGAGCAGCTGCCTATACTACCTCTACTTCTGCCTGGCATCTCCATTTTCTGAAACCAAATAGACAAACGAAGAAACAAACAAAACCCGCCTCTCTTAAAAAAGTTATCTTTGGTCTGAGACCTCACAAATTGCCTCAGCAAAACATAATAATGATATTTTCTATTATTGTGTAATTTGCACATTACTGTCTCGACCTTTACCCCACCATTCCTCCCTCCCTGACCTTTACAGCTTTGCAGATACCCACCCATATCTGAACTTCATCCAATCTCAGCTTGATAAAATGTATGGTTGGGCAAGAGCTCCTGTGGAATACATTGTTTGGAATAAGTCTTAAAAGATAATATTTAATGGTTTGTTTTTCCAATTGAGTAGTAGCTCTTTATACAGATATCAACAACGGAGTTAAAGTATAATATAACTAATTTTTTAAATTTATCTTTAAAAATTGTGATTTTATAACTGAATTAGTCTTTAGAAGAGTTTTTTGCTATCTTTTAACTACCTACCTTCTAGACTTTTATCCAAATTGCTTTTGCAGTTAATTGCTATCATTTACTGTTTTAGAAGTTATGTTCTTAATGCTTTTGAGAATTTTGACATTTAGAGCTGGATAAGGTGAATACATATCAAAGAGCAACTAGTCGAAATGGTTGTTTTATGACTACTTGAAATATAAATAATTGCTTTGATTTTACCTGCATAAAATGAAATAGATTTTTTAAAGGAATAATAATATTTTAATTTTAGTTTTAGTAAAATTAAGGTGATATTATACTTTATAGTTATTGAACTTTCCAATATTTATATTAACTTGAGATCTGTGAGACCCTTTAAGGTTTTATATATTTTATATGTTGCAGAGTTTAGGATTTAAATTCATGTCACCTGGCTATACAATATTTTAATTGACATAGTTGGATGAGTGCACACCCTCTAAATATCTCAATATAATAAGAAATAATAAAGAACTTTAACCAGGAAATAAATACAGATTGGTGATTTAGAATTCTATAAATACAGGTGGTTTGTGTATTTGCTATTCTGGCTATCATTTTTAACCCTTCCTGAAAAATTATAACTTCCTGAAACAGGCTGAATGCACTGAAAATCCATAAGGGGTAAAGCTATAGAATGCACAGAATGATATATTACAATACACCCTTATCTCATGCACAGTGTTGCATGTCTTTTGCCCAGGATGTAGTTAATTCTGTTTTATTTTGTCATGATTTCACTTTTAAATCCCTTTCACTTTCTGGTTTGCATTTTCTAATTTATAAAGCACTGACTTTGGTCAGGATGAGAAAAGATTTTCTGACAAAGCAGAAGTGATTAGATCCAAAGTTCAATTTGTTTAACATTGATTAAACATTTATATAGTTTATGAAACTATCCCCCTGATTACTCCTTCTCTCCTCTGGCTCTATATGTAGCCATTACATAACTGCTGACTACATTCCCTATGCCGTGCTCCCCATCTTGTATTTCAGTTTTATACTACATAAAATAGAGATAATTCTGTACCAAATTCATAAAGACAGTATGCACATTTAAAGAGGTGTCTGTGAAGCACTCAGTACAATGCTCCGTTGGTAGCACAATGCAGGTGTGAAATTTTATCATTATTATTCCTTCACTCCCTTTGTAATTTAACCACAGGATAGGCTAGAAAAATGGATATGGTTTATGCACAGTAATTAGGCAGAAATGGACTATTTAGTTAAATTTTTAATGAGCCAGATGCAGTTATGCCTACAAAGAGTTTTGCCCACAACAGTAGTGACTTTATCCTCCAGGAACTGCCATTGAGAGCTGGCTTCCCCCTCAACTAAACTAAATCTTTTCTTTAGAGGGCATCCCTAGAAAGAGTATTTGAGCTTTCCTTTCCATTTCCTCAGAAAGCTCCATTAGGATTCCCATTACTGCTACTGTATGCCTATATATGTATGTTGAAAACTCTCATGCATGTCTGCGATCCTTCTGTTCTTTAGCTGTGTTATTATCCTCTTTTTTTATAACACCTCAAAACCCAAAACTCAGACACCATAAACATCCACAGGCTCCATTGCTAACTACACTGTTTACATTTGCTTTTACCAAATTTGTTCTCAGGAATTTCTAAGCCATCATAGAGTCTTGGTCATAGAAGCTTTTACTACAGACACAGAAAATTGTAACTTCTGTTTTATTGAGAATTTATTTGCTTTCCAAAGAAAAGTATACCTTAGATTATTGAGTTAAGCCATGGTTTTGATTTATTAGGCCTCATTATTATAACCTTTAGCAGATACCTAACAAAGGGGTGTAAGTAGGTCACACATATTGTTGCAAATTATTTGACTGTTAAAACCATAATGACACAAATGCTATTCTTTTCTGACAGTGTCTTAAATGAGGAATGTTGGTGGTCTGACAGTAAAGCAGAATGCATAGCTTCATAATTATTAGAAAGAAATGCACAATTATTTGAACTTGCTTGATATAAAACTATTTCTTTTCTTTTCTGAATTTTGTTCCAGCTGAATACTAATTGAGTCCAGTTTCATGGGTACATTTGGGGGAGTTTTGCTTGCAATAAAATTCACCATAATCGATCAGTAAGTTCTGTAATGCTGAAGCCAGTGCTGTTTCATATTTTATTTCTAAAACTTTTGTGGTCTCTGCATTTTAATTTTTTGGTAAAATATGCATAAAATCTTTTGTGCCATTATGTAGTAACTTCCAGTCACCAGCAGTTCCTAGAAATCAGAAAGAAAAAGTGAAAACACAAAACAGATTTTTAAGTGTGACAAACAAAATGTTCAAAACATCTTTCCATGATAAAATAGAATTTATTACAACAAATATTGCAGAGCTCTTGAAATCAATAAAACCCCAGAATGAAAGTTTTCTCTCCCTGATGCTTCTGAGTTGACAATATTAATAATAACAATACATATGAAAAGATGTTTCTCACCATATGTCATCAGAGAAATGCAAGTTACAACATCAATGAGATGCCACTACACATATATTTGAATGACCAAAATTCACAACACTAACAACATCAAATTCTAGCAAGCTATGGAGCTATAGGAACCCTCGTTCATTGCTGTTGAGAATGCAAAAGAGTGGAGCCACTTTGGAAGTCAGTTTGACAGCTACTTACAAAAGCAAACATACTTTTACCATATAATCTAGCAATCATACTCCTTGATATTTAACTTATTACTAAGTGAACGAAGAAAATCTGGAAAGGCTACATACTATATGATTACAACTATGTGATATTTTGAAAAAGGCAAAACTATGGAGACAGTAAAAAGATCAGAGGTTGCCTGAGATTAGGGAAAGAAGGGATAAATAGGTAAAACACACAGAATTTTTAGGGCAGTGAAATTATTCTATATGATACATAATGGATATATTATATATAAGAATATATATAATATACATAATATATAAGTATATATATACTAAAATGCTTATATACATTACATATATACATAATATACATATACATTACATACAAATAGTGTGTATAAGTTTTATATATATAAATGTCATTATGTTAGGTAGTTAGGTAGGCATGAGCAACAGGAGCAAAGGCCTGGCTCTGTAACCATAGTAATGACAACACTGATAGCTCAACCCAAGAGACTACCCCTTGGCCCTACCAGAGAAAAACTCATTTTCAAATAACAATACCCATACATCCTGGAGTACAAGGAAATGGATGACCATAGCATAGCAACCAGTTTTGGCCAGCAACAAACGCTTGTAGACTAAGTAGTACTCTGACCTTTTTTTCACTTCAGCTTCATTATACCATCATTATATTGTCACGCATATTCCCGGAAGTTCATGAATCTAATTATAACAGACTGAATTCTGGTAAGGAACATGCACAGTTAACAATAGGTCATATAACAATCAACTGTCAAACAAAATGACTTCATACATCAATCAGCTAGCAACATCCTTGTAACCACCCATCACTGCCCGAATACGATAGACCTCCCCACCTCTACAAGGCTATAGACCTCTCTGGTGTAGCTAGTTTCTTTCTTGAAACATACTTCAATAAATCTTGTTTTTCCTATTTTTCACTGATCCATAATTCTTTACTGTGTTGGTGGAAAGTACCGAGGTTCCCAGCACCACTGGGGGAACAATCGACTTAGATCACCCCCAATGGTGACAATTATACCAAGTTTATATATAAAATACAATCCATTGTTTCTTAAATTATCTTAAATAATAAATTTGACCATGTCTATGTACTGTTTAAAATTTTTCAGAGATCCCCCATAACTTTTGGTTGAAGTTATGAACCCTTATATATACATAAATAGGGTCTTTCTTAAAGTCCTAGGTTGAGATTAAAAAAAAAGTAAAACATTTTATTTCTTCAGCATAGTATTCTTAAGTTAATTCCACTTTAAAAAATAGAAACATAGACCATACTAATGAGCAGGAGTCATAAAGTTAGTTTATTTGGGGTTTAAACTGCTCAAGGAATGACATATAATTTCAAACTTTTTAAGAAGGCTTTATTTTGATTTCTAGTATAATAAATTTTATCTCCCTAAAAAAGATAAGGAATAGGAAGAAATGGGATATAAGTTTCACCTTCCCACTTTCCATGCAGGAGTCCTGAGGGACACAGACCACATATATAAAATAAAATGAAATCTCTTTCATATCTCTCTCTCTGTCCCCTCTTTCTCTCCTTCCTTCCTCTTGCCTCTTACTAATTCTTTAAAATTATTTTTAAAATATTTCTTTCATTTCTGCTACTTAACATTTAATATAGAAATCTTGATCTATATTTAATTATTGTTTTGATTTTAATAATTTTCCCCAATTTTTTCTGGTCCTTATCTTTTGACATAAAGAGCAATGAGAGTTTAATGTTTTAGAAAATTAATTTATAAAATCCTAAAGAAAATGTCCCTCTCTCTCCTTATAGAGACAAAAGGTAATGTCAACAGGCAATATGTACTCTGTCTCTTCCAGTTGAAATAAATAACATATCAGAATCCCAGAGATATTTAATGTCTAAAGAAGACAATTAAATACGTAATTTTATGTATTAAATTAAATGCAGTCCCACATTTCTCTTTGATTTATTCATTTGTAAGCTCTCCAAAGACAGAAAAGAGCCATGTTGTTTTTTTTTTAATTTGTTTCTAACTTTGACTAGTATAGTAATAGAATATAGATCCATACGTTCATTAATTGGTTGATAGAAACAAGGAACCAACTCTAGGAAAGTATAGTTTAGCAAAACAGTCTCTTTTAATGATTTCTTAAGAATTCTGTTTATTTATATGGCTTTAATTTTTCAAATGTTGCCATTATAAACAGAATATGTATGGATTTAAATCGTACGTATTTATATTTATATTTTTTTTCCCTAGAAACAACTCCAATTTTTCTCTTTCTTTCCTTGGATTCTGTAAAAACAATAAATATTCTAAGATATATCACCTAGGGTTGCTGTACTTGTGTATGTGTGAACAAATATATATATTTACAATATTGTATCATTACTGAATTTGTGAAAAATTATACACATTTTATAAAGTTATTTAATCACTATAAATGGGACATTTAAAATTATGTATCAGTAGGTTATTGATTTGCTAAATTAATATCATAAGAAAAATGACTATACATCATTCACTGTAATATGAGACCACTGTTGCTTTGAGCAACCATTTAGTCTTAATCTTGAATATCTATTCCTTATACCTGCATTTTAGCTTTAAAAATGTCATGTGGCTGTATTTAGAATGGTATCTGACTACTGTCTTATAATTTGTTTTAAGTGAATGTGAGACACGCAAAGTAAAACTACCACGTTTCTTGATAAAGATCAGAAACATGCCATGCTCAACTATTCAATGGTTAATTTCAATAAATTGAGATTTCTTATCCTTGATGGTTATTATAAAATTAAAATAGCTGGGAGATAAAAGGACCTGTGGTCAAAATCACATGAGAATATAGTGTTTATCAATATCCTTCACATCATCTGTACATCAAATGTACATTTTAGATAAGTCCATTTGGATTCTTCCATTTCAATTGAGTGCTGTAAATAGACAACATACTTTTAAACTTAAAGTGTTATTTTTATGCTGATTAAATCAAGAATTACAAGTGCAGTGTCAATGTTTTCTGAGTCAAAATACTGGCAACGTGATCTGAAAATTACTTGCCCGTATATGAGAAAAAGAAGGCAAATATCTGAAATGAGAGCTATTATAGAAAATTCAGTGTATGTGATTATTGTTGTTGATGGCATCGCTTTTCTTATCAGCACATGTTGTGTTGTGTTTACAGTTGCAGCACTAATATTGAATGGGAGTTATGTTTTGTCCACAGCTGCATGTTGGTTATATTTTCTATATATTTGAATGTGTTTGATTCTTCATTATTGTTGTATAAAAGCAAAACAAAACAAATAAACTTGAAAGTTAGCATATTTTAATCCAAAAATAATATCTTGATGTATTCAAAACACAATTTTAAATCTTAATTGAATAAAAGAAGGAACAGGGCATAGAAGATATTGATAGAAAATTTAGGATGACCTCTAGTTCGATTCAATGACTTGAATTGGAAAAGCAGGTGTCAGTTATTTGTATTATAGAACAAGTCTCATTGCTTTCTAAATATTTAATTTTGAAAAATCATTTACATTTTTTTGTGATACATTTTCTCTATCGGTAAAATACTAATTGTTAAGAATATCGATAGTGTGAAGAAAAGTGAAGGATTCTTCAAGATGTAAGATAAGCCAAAAAAGGAAATAAACATGGATTAAAAGAAGTTTGAAGACTCACTTTTAACACTTAATATGGATTCCGTTATTATTAAATTTCTACTATGTATATCTATCAAAGAGAAGAAAAAATAAAATCAAGAATAATATTTATTCTGACTTGAAAAATTATAAAACAAATTAATTTTTTCTTATTGTTTCAAGATTTGTGTGTTCCACAAGAGATCCATTTTCTTAGTAGCAAAGCTCTGCAGTGCAAATGGTATCCTTCTTATCTGTCAATATATAATTAAATTACTCATTAATTGGTTGTGAAATTTTCTTATTTCCAGTAAACACAAAGATAGCTTTCTCACTTCAAAACATTTTTTTCTATATTGAAAGATTTAATTTCTTATTTGCATATTTCATTTGAATAGATGAACACAGTTGAACAAATCAAAGACAGTAAAAAAATACAATGAATGTAACTAAACTAAGGTAGATAGAGAACTAGTCTAAATTATTTTTGAAATATCATTTTTAAAATGTGGCATTCTAAAATTTTAGAAGTTGATGCAAAAACAGCACTTTTGAAATAGGTAGAATATTTGATTTCACTTTGTAGAATGCCTTGGGAACCTGAAAAGCATTTATCTAACGTGTGGCAAAAGTGTAGGTAATTGAGAAGAACAAGTAAACAATGAAACTTGCCCCAGGAAAGGAAAGATTGACCCTCTGATTTAAAAGACTCAGTCTCAAATCTACAGCATGGATATATTTCTTCTCCTTTTTGAATAGTCTGAGTGTAGATTTTTTCTCTTCCTGGAAACTCAATCTCTTTAATCGGCTTGCATTACACTGACTTCCTGTTACGAGATTAACAGATAAATTATTGGATCACTACTTTGCATATAATTAAGTACCATGGGGCCATTATTTAAAAACCACCAGAATGCCAATTGATATCATTTTTCTATATTTGTTAGTCTACAACAATAACTGAAGAGTCAAACTATAAAGAAAAATATTTGACCCAACCTTACTTCAGTCAAGGTCATCATAGCAGTTTTAACAAATTTCAATGTTTATTCTTTAATATATGTCTGTTAATATCAAAAGACTATTAATCTTCTATGTAGAGGGCATATTCATCTCTGTATCCCAGAGCTCAGAGCTAAGGGAGCCCTGTGAAGAGGTAGCCAAGTGCCCAGTAACTAGCAGATGACTTCCTTTTTGGAGATTCTCTTCATTGCTGCTTAATCAAAACTTAGAATCTTCTTAAACTGCACAATAATTGGTTTACTATAACTAAGTTTTATATCAGGCTGTATTTCCCACAATTTTCTTAAAACTGTTCTTTTATTAATTACTATATTTAAACTTTAAGATAATTGTAGAATCACATGAAGTTAAAAGAAATAAACAATCCTAAACGCCCTTTACCTAGTTCTCCCCAATGGTAACATCTTGCAAAACTGTGATATAATATCAACACTAGGATATTAATAAGATACAGAATATTTTTATCACCACAAGTTCCCTCAGGTCACCCTTTTATAGCTTCATCTACTTCCCTGCAGTCCCTTCCTTAAATTCTGTCAACCACTAATCAGGTCTCCATTTCAGAAATTTTGTCATTTCAAGAATTTTATATTGTTAACTTTAAAATAAAAAGCCAAAGTGAGAGACAATAAACATTTATTTGAAATTAAAGGATTGCAATCCTGAAAGCACTAATTCAGGCAGGAACCTAAATAGGGTTCTGATTTCAGAGTGAAAGCAAAGAGTTTTTATGAGAAAAGGGAAGGGAAATAATTGAATGAATAAAAGAAAGGAATTTCTGTTTATGTTAACAAGCTAAGTTACTCTTGAGCTATGTATGTCGGGTTACTGACTCTAAAAAACGTCCATAATCATTTTACCTTGCGGTCAGAATGTTTGCTTCTTGTTAGCTCTACAAATAGTTGTTTATAAGATAATGCTTGTTTGACCCTGTCCAAAGATTATTTTGCCCCAAACATTCCTAAGGTTTCAAGGAATAAGACATGCAAGGCAGTTCCTCTGGGATAGTGGCTCCAACTCCATTTTGACATGGCTTTGTTTATGTCATCCTCCACAATATAAATAAAATCATGTAGTCTTTGATCTTCAGAGATTAGCTGTTTTTACTCCACATAAATCTCTGAAGATTCTTCCAAGTTGTTTCATGTATCATCAGCTATTTGCTTCTATTGTTCAGTAATGAATCTTGAATAAAAGGTTTTGTACTACGACTAAGAACGGTTAACGCGAGAGGGAGAAATGTTGTAGCTGAGTACTCTGATGTAGACCAGAAGCCAGGTAAAGAAGAGAAGCAGTCTGACTGAAAGCTGATTCACTGTACATGAAAATCCTGACAGAAGTGATCCAAATGTGACTAAATATTGCAACAAAATGTTGGTCATTGCCAGGAATATTTCGAGCAAATATCACCAGTTGCAGCAGCAGAATTTCACAATAGCTTCAATATGAGACATGAAAAATAAAAATGATCGGATCATCCTAAACTTCCTTGCTTTAGATGCTACAGGATTAGTAGTGTTGGCCCATTCTTTTGAAATGTAATTGAACTATCCATAAAGGGAAAGTGAAGCATTCTGACATCATGACCTTGATAAAATTGCCTATGTCAAAGTCATGATGTCTTAAGATACTAAATAACCTCAGAATAAATCAGTGAGTTAATTGTAACCTTTGTCTAGATGGTGACCTAAATTCTGGAGTCAAAAGAGCATCCTTAAGAAACATGAGTTCTAAGAGCATGAGAGACTAAGTATAGAGTTATGGGAAATTCTCAGTTAGTGAAAGATAGTTTTATGTGGAGCCTCTGAAAATAATATATTGATGGTAAAGAAGTGTGGAAGAAACTAGTTAACAATTCTTCTTCTAAGACAGTGAACAAGTAGAGGGTTATTATCTGTGAATTATAAGAATGATCTCCAAAGTAGCATGTATGAACTACCAAAGTCAATGAAATGTGATTCAAGAAAAAATATTTGTATATATATTTTTACTTCATATATGTGGTATATATATAAATAGTGATTATATATGTATATATTATTTATAATTATATAAGGACAAAATTTTAAAATATTGAGCTTTAATCCATTACAATTTTTGATTCACATTGGCATCCTTACTTTGTCCTTATATCAGATAACCATGATATGTTAGTACCACAAATATTCTTAGGAAACAGGAATTCTAGGAAGACAGAGGAGTTGACAATGGTACTCTCAATTGTTGTTTTTAAAATTGAGATATAATTGACATATATTATATTAGTTTCAGGTACAACATAATGATTTGATGTGTGTATATATTGTGAAATCATCACCATAATGAGTCAAGTTAGCATCCACCACCACACATAGTTATCATTCTAAGCATATAAAAAATAGAAATTAAAGCCTTTTTAGGGGATATTTAGGTTCTAATTGATTAATCTTGAATATCCCCTAAACATCTTCATTGCAAGTCCAAAGACCCAGAACTTGAATTTAAAAAATAAAGCAGGTAAATTTATAGCATTTAAACTTTATTTTATTACTTAGTCTTAAGAATAGTAAAAACATTGTGGATAGTAGATAAAATCATAAAGATAGTATTGATTTTTCATACATAGACTTTGAAAATCTTTAAATATTCTATTACAAACCACTAATATTAGTAAATAAGGAAATATTACACAGAGAGTTTTCTTTTATAAATGTTTGAAGAGATTTCTTTCTTTAAACTTAAGCGCCAGTTAAAGGAGTTGGATAGAGCAGGTATTTCTTAGATCTCTGAATGAAACTGCAGTGCAGACCCTCTCATTTTCTTTTCATAATCTTCTTCAAATCTCTCATACTGGGCTACAGTGAAATGATTCTTCCAGTTTTTTAAAATACCTGAAAAGAAAGATAAAATGGTAAATTTGAGTCTACTATAAATTTCCTTCTAAAATTAGTTTTTATTTGAATCATCATTGTTATATTTTAAGCCTTTAACTTTAGAAAATCTACTCTATAACTTCATTCCTTACCCCTATTACCATTCCCAGACTCCTAGATCTTCTTAGTTTTTCAAAAATTTTCATTTGTATATAAAGAAATAATTTTTTAAGTAGCTTCAAGAAATGTCACAGGGGAAAAATCCAATGTCTCAAAATATTTACTCTTTGGTTTTAAAAGCTTTGTTAACAAAGGAAACAGAATTTTTCTGTCCTTTTAAAACTATATTTTCCAATACCAAATGATAATTTATGAAAAATGTTCTATGATCAAGTAAGATTTGGAAATTACTGGGTTAAATGTAATTAAATATATGTCTTAATTATATGATTAATCAATCTTCAAAATACTAACCATATTTAATATCTTGAAAGAAGGATACAAGACACAGCATTTGCAATGCATATGTGATAAAAATGCCATTTTTATAGAACATCTCACAGGGTAACTTAGAAGGCACATCTGGAAGCCCAATCTTCAAGGAAAAAAGAGAAGAAAACATGCCAAAATAATTGTCAATCTGGCCCAGGAGTTTTTAACTTTGGCATTTTATTTTATTTATATCTCCACTGTTGACATTTGAAGCCAGACAATTGTTTGCTTCAAACATGGCAGGCGATGGAGGGGTTGCATCCTTGGCCTTTACATATTAGATACCAGAGCATACTCCTATCGTGACTGTCAAAAATGTCTCTGGATGTTGCCAAATGTTTTCTGGGAGGTGAAATTATAACTGGATGAGATCCAGATATGCCAAGAAAGACTTATCAATGGCATACTTCCAAGCTTTCTTTAAAAGAATCCTCTAGAATACACAAAAATACATTATAATTAAAATTACCATCAATAGTTTCTTTACAGGCTCTTAACAAAACATTTATTTCTCTAGAATCGTCTCAGATTGTATTTCACTCTCTCCTTCACTGTAAGATTTTACATCTCTGCCAATTGTCATGTGCTATGTGATTCCTCGTAGCCTCATTAACTTTGGGCTTAGATTTTTGATATGTATTGGCCAATGGAATTTGAAGAAAATATCTCATTAGAAGACTTACATGTTAGGCTTACAACAATGATAGAGTTTCTTTGTACAAATTATTTCCTCTAATGTTTTTTTGTTTTCCTAAATTTTTCTCTACCAGCATACTCAATTTTTTTCATTTCTTATAATATTGCTCTTATTTACCCACCTACACTCACCATAATGTGACTAGCAAACTGTACAGAAACTATTATATGATATTCTCACTCTTTCTCATGAAGGGAGACACAGAATGATCTATTTCTATTTTTTGTTGAGTAGTATACTTTGCATTAGGATTCTGCTTCATCACATCAAAAGAGCAATGATGGAAGATTTTATTCAGTTTCTTCTGACAGGTCTTTACCTAGAAATTTTAACAACATCTGAATTTCACACTTTGGATCATAAATAAACTATAAAGAAAAGGAATTAGTTCAGGTAGATATAGTCATGAAGTAAGCAATATATTTAATAAAGTTCTACATATGTCAGTGTAGTGAAGGAAATTATTGCACTTTTAATTTCCTTTCCCAAATACTTGTCCTACTCTTGGTTATATCAGGTAACCATCTGCTAGAAGAAAGATTAAAATTTGTTTCAAAAATAGAATTAATAATAAATGGTAATAAAGCAAACTACTATTATCATAAGGTATAATTTTCAAATCCCTTAGTCTGTTTCTCTTTTTTTTTGGCATGTCTAACATCAAGAACAGATTACCTACTAAACATTTTTAGAAAGAATTAATATCAATCTTTCTCAAAGTCTTCAAAAATGTAGGAGGTAACACTATTAAATTCATTTTACAAGGCCAGCATTACCTTGATACCAAAGCCAGACAAGGGCAGTACAAAGAAAGAAAATTACAGACTAATACTCTTAATGAACATTGATGAGAAATACTAACAAGCAAAATTCAACAGTACTTTAAAAGGATCATACACCATGATCAGGTGTGATTTATTCCAGCAATGCAGGACGGATCAAAATCTGTAAATTGAAGTAATACACCATATTAACAAAATGAAGAAGAAAAATCATATGATCATTTCAATAGATGAAGAAAAAGCATTTAACAAAACTCAACATCCATCTATGATAAAAGCTCTCAACAAAGTAGGTATAGAGGGAACATGCCTCAAAACAATAAAGATCATATGTGACAGGACTACAGTTTAACAAACTCGATGATGAAAAGCTGAAAGTGTTACCGCTAAGATCAGGAAACACTTAACTATAGTTAGTAATACCTGTATTGGATATTTGAAAATTGTTAAGAGAATAGATCTTAAAACTTCTCATCACAAGGAAAAAATTTGTAATTATGTGTGATGATGGATGTCAGCTACACTTATTCTGGTGATTGTTTCACAATATATACATATATTAAATCATTATGTTGTATACCTGAAACTAATATTATGTTATACGTCAATTAAAAAAAGAATAGGTTATACCTAACTCAGAAAGTTCTTACAATGTAAAGATCACCTTGAAGAGATGGTTGGTAGAGGACTCAAAAAAAAAAAAGAGAGCTGTAGACAAAGTTCCTATTATCTTATGATACATATATCAATATGAGCAGAATATTGACAGAGATATAAACATTAAAGGCATTTCTGGTGACACCTCAGTGGAAATGAGGAATATGTTATTAGAAACTGGAGGAAAGGTTATTTTTGTTATAAAATATCAAAGAACTTGACAAAATTATGTTCTAGTGTTTTGGTGGAAAGTAGAACTTATAAATAATAAACTTGAATATTTAGCTGGGGAGATTTCTAAGCAAAGTGTTGAAGGCATGGCCTGGTTTCTCCTTGCTGCTTATTGTAAATATAAGACAAGAGAGATACATTGAAGAAGAAATTATTAAGTAAAAAGAAGCCAGGACCTAAACATTTAAAAAATTCTCAGTGTATTCATA
>NW_011888838.1:7589568-7593861 GCF_000151845.1 Pteropus vampyrus
GAAGGAAGGAAGGAAGGAAGGAAGGAAGGAAGGAAGGAAGGAAGGAAGGAAGGAAGGAAGAAAAAAGAAAGAAGGAGAAGGAAGGAGGGACGGTGGATGGGAGGGAGGGAAGGAGAGAGAGAGAGAGACAGAAAGAAGAAAGAAAGAAAAAAGAGAGAAAGAAAAAAGAAAAAATATGCCTAGAAAAAACACCAAGGGTGTGGCTGGACAACATTTATGAAAAAGATTAGGTGTGTAACTGTGGATCCAATCCATCATCTCAGCATCTCAGTCAGTTTGGACTGAAGGGGATAAATGGCTGGAGGAAATGCAAGAAGATTGTCAGAATTCTGAGGTTCTACCAGCAAGAAATGGCCCAAAAGAGGTATCTGGTTTCAAACATGCTTTGTCCTTTAAGGAAAAGGACATTAGATCTTGAAGAGGTTCAGAGGTTGGCAGGGCTGCCACTGCCTGCACGGACCCAGAGAACATGGATCTGGGGTCACGGCCATGCCAGTGGGCCCAGAGGACAGAGCATCCAGCCAAAGACAACTATTCTCAAGCCTTAAAATCTAATGGAATCTGCCCTGCTGGGTTTCAGGCTTTTTTCTTTCTGATTTCTCTTTTTCATAAGGGAATGTCTATCCTATGCCTGTCCCACCCTTATATTTTGGAAGGAGATTATCTGGTTTCACAGGATCACAGATGAAGAGGAATTTTGTCTCAGGATAAATCATACTTTAACTCTCATCTATATCTGATTCACATGATATTCAGATGAGATTTTAGATTCAGAATTGATGCTGAAATATTTTAAGACTTTAGGGGATGTTGAGATGGAATGAATGTATTTTGCATGTTGAAGACATGAATTTTGGGAGGTACAGAAAGCAGAGTGTTATAGCTAAATTGTGTCCACCCTAAAATCCATGTGTTAAAGTCCTAAGATCAGAATGCAACCATATTTGAAGATAGTGTCTTTAAAGAGATAATTAAGTTAAAATGAGATCATTAAGATAGGTCCATGGGTGTTCAGAATGAATATCCCCAAGATGTGCCACTCAGGCATGAAGAGTATTCAAGCTCAAAACAATCAAAGCTCAAGAAGAAATTTTGGTCTTCCTCTTTACTGCTAAAAATACTTAAGACAATGGACCTGTTCAAGGAAGAGAGATAGTATAGATAACTACGGTTTAATCTGAATTAGGTATGGTAGACAGGAAGGAACCTAACAAAGCCCATTCATCCAAGTCCTCCCTCTGTCCCATTGTTTCAAGATGGCCTATAAACATTTATTTACTAAACATTAACTCTTTTCATCCCTTTGAACATTTGCCTTACTTCCTTTTTCCACCTTCTTGATTCAGAATGACATATATACCTCATTTTGCCTTACTGCCTTTGGAATTTTCATTCTTATGTGAATCCCTCCATGTGCACATGTAAAAAGTTGATTTTCTCTTGTTAATCTGCCTTATGTCATTTTAATAATTCTACCAGCCAGAGTTAAGAGAAAAAGGGATTAGTTTTCCTACTCCAAACAGGTCCTAATCCAATATGATTGGTTTTATAAGAAGTAATTACAACCCAGACATTCACAGAGAGAAGACCATGTGAAAACAGAGAGAAGATGGCCATCTACAAGCCAAGGAAAAAGGCCTCAGAAGAAATCGACCCTGAGGACACCTTGATCTTGGACTTTTAACTTCCAAAACTGTGAGAAAATAAATTTGTTGTTTAAGCCACTTAGTTTGTGGTACTTTGTTGTGGCAGCCTTAATAAATGAATACGACTTCCAATAAACAAAACTAAAACTACAAGAGCAAGATGACAGATAGCAATGCAGACAATGAGTGGTACAGAAGTTCCTAGGAGAGAGAAAGAGGGAGAGAAAACAATAGGGATGTTGAGGTTAGAAAGGGCCGTGGAGGAAGTAAGTTCTGAGAAGAGTTAGGTTTTGATAACAATGAGTAGACATTGTATGGACAGAGAGTAAGTGACAGGAGTAAAAATTTGTAAGATACTATTAAGATGTATTTGTCTTGAAAAGAGACTTTTTATAGGGGAGTGTTTATATGAGAATTTTAAATACTGTTACTACTATAGGTATGAGTATGTTTCCCTGAAAGAGAAGATGCACAGATAGAGAAATAGAGCCTTGAGAATAAAATCTTCATTCAAGAATTTTCAGTTAATGGAATAAAAATGAAGAAATGGTAGAGAAAAGAGAGTATAAGAAATATGTATAAAATCAAACAATATAATGACATAGAGAGCATGAGAAGAAAGAACCTAGTAGTAGTCACCAAGTACTAATGAAACAATGGGACCAAGGGCTGAAAAATCTGTGTGTCACATAATCCCCAAAAGTCCTTAAAGTAAGAGATGACTATGTATTCTGCTTCTCCTATTGTCTTCCCAATGCATTAGTAGAGTGCTGGGTGCATACTAGGTTTATTATAAATATGGAATTTATATCCAGACTTTATACTCCTTGCAAAAAAAGACTTTTCGTTATGGAACTCCATGATTAAAATAAGAGTTGTACTCACCCTTCTCTGTCATGAATTTATCCAGGAACTCTTCCCAGGTACCAGGCTCCGGGTGCATTTTTACCATTTAGTAGAAAAAATAGTAAGAAACAGCCACATCTTTAGCATTCCATGCCACATAAACCATCTGTGGGGAGATATTGGAAATCAAAATTTGTTTCTATTTTTAATAGTTTGTGAACTTTTGCTTGCCTTGACAGAATGCTTATTTTCTTTCTTATTTCCTAATCTAGGTGTTTATATCTATATCCTGACATAGGATATTCAGAACTATATATTATTTTAACACAAAAACTTCTCATCTCTCACACCCTTGTGTTCTCTTTAGCCTTTGAAAAGAACATCTTTTGAAACATGGAAAAGCAAGTATAATAAAAATTACAGTAAATATTAAATTAATAAAAATGAACACTATGCTCAAATTTAAATGCTTTTCTGTATTAACACTTATTAAAACTAATAAAAAGAAACAGCACTTTTTAAAGCTGAAAAAATGTCTTATTTTTTATTGAAAATAAATTATTTATTATAAATAAATAAATTTATTAAAAATTATTTGGGTAAATTTAGTCAATAAAGATTAAACATTCTGTCTGTGATCATGACTATGTAACAATTATTGTGATTATAATGATTGATGTGAGAATAAAATTTATTTTATGTTAAAGCCTTCAAGTCTGCACAAAGGCAGAAATTTCGAACATATTTTCCAATAGAAATAACATTGTTATTCCTCATTGGTAATTAGGTCTTTAGTCAAGTCCACTGAAATCCATTAAGCTTACTTCTCCACTGAAGCACACCTAATAATACTGAAGTTCCAATCACCCATGCAGTAAATACATTTCTAAGGCAAAATGCATTCAGGAAGAAATCTCCTTTTAAATAGAATCAGAGTTTCCTTTTTCCTTCCAACTGATGGGAAAGGGAAATGAGAACTTTTATATTCCTAAGTTACTGGTAATAGTTCTCACATACTGGGACAAGAATGGAGGGAGGAAAGGAATGACTGTAAAGGGGTTTTTCAAAAGATTGATTAGAGTTCCAAGAATTGAGTCTCAACTCTTATTACTAATTACAAAAAAAGAAGTAATTGGTAATAATAGCATACCAATTACTTCTTATTTTAATACTGAGGCTATATAATAAACCAACTGTTTTCTTTTCCTTTTATCATCACCTCTAAATTCCTTAGTGTGGTCTGCTGCCACTTGCCTCAGTGTGGACAGAAGGCTATACTGAAGATATCTCCCAGTTCTCTTAATAGAAAGGCCATGTGTTTCTGGGGGCATCTATGAATTTTTATTTCTGGAATTAAGATGAAGCTTATTAATTAGACTTTGAATGAAAAAGGAAGTCACACACAAACACATGTACATAGACTTTTTGAATAACAAGTTTGAAAGTTTAATCAATCAATTTTTCAAAAAGAAAACAACAGCTATTTTGGTCATTCCATTAAAGGTGCTGTGGTAAAGGCATACTAACAAACATCTTTCTCAGATCTAGTGTTGGTGACTGCCTACCTTCCAGATTTATTTTTAACTATAGTGAGCCACTTGTAAAATTTGACACAATCTTGCTGTTTCACATGTTAGCCTATGTACATGTAATTTTCTCTCTGTAAAATGCCCTTGTGCATCTGAAAAAACTCCTATGCTTTTGTTAGGATGCTGATTTAATTTTTCTTTACCTATGAGATGTCGTCCCATGGAATCTTTTTACTTCATGTATAGCACTTATCTTACTAACATGTAATTAT
>NW_011888838.1:7593911-7619298 GCF_000151845.1 Pteropus vampyrus
ATATTTTTCCTGCTACTTAGGGCAATGTTTTTTATTTCATATATTAGCACTTATCTTACTATTATGTAATTATTTTTCATATATGTATATTTTTCCCCCTGCTACTTGAGGTATTCTACAGGGTCATATGCTGTATAGGGCAGAGGTCCCTGACTATTTAAACCACTGCATAATATAGCATAGAAAAGTGATTGGCAAGCAGACAAAGCTTAAAGTATTTGTAGAAATTAAATATAATGACATGTTTTAGATGACAGATAATATCTTATTTGTATTCGCTTTTATAATGAAAATCATAATATCTGGTATATATATGGCAGAACTTCCAAAAATGTTATTGATTATATAATTGTTGAATGATTTTACTTATAAAAAACTAAAACAAAATTCCAAGGAGAAATAAAAAAATTATAGTCAGACTTCAATTCTTTCTCTTAATAACTGATAGAAAAATATGAAGAATGAGAAAGATGACACAGTACAGTCTACAAACATTAAAAGTATATTAAAGAACTAGCATGAACATCTTTATTATAAAAATTTGACAATTTAAATTAAACGAACCAATTTTTTGAAAGACATACATTACCAAAGAGCACACAAAGAAAAATATATAATCAGAATAATGCTATTTCTATTAAGTACATTGAATTTGCAGTAAAATTTCCTTTCATATAAAAAAGTTCCAGGCCTAAATAGCTTTAATGGTGAATTGTACAAAACATTTAAAAATGATATAATACCAGTTCCAATAAAACTTACAGGAAATTGAAAAAGAGTAAATACCTCTTAACTCTTCTTATGAAGTCAGCATTATGGTAATACCAAAGGGATTATACCCTAATGATGAATACAATTTAAAAAAAAAAAAACTACAGACCAATATTTCTCATGATCAAAGATGTATTTTTTTTAAAATTAGTAAATTGAAACCTATAATATATAAGAGGTAATACATCATAACTAAATATAAGGTATGCAAGGTTATTTTAACATTCGAAAATCAATTGATGTAATTAATCATATTAACAGACTAAAATAATAGAATGTAATATGATAAGTCTTAAAAGACATAGAAAGAAACGATCCAAAATGCATTCCTGATGAAAATTCAACAAATTGAACTTCCTCAGCTGGATAAATGGTACATACAAAAAACATATAGGTAACATCATACTTAATAATGGTATACTCATGTACTTTACCTAAAGTCAATAGCAAGGTGAAGACTTCTACTCTTACTACTTCTTTTCAGTGTTATTTATAGTAAAGGTTATGTCCAGTTCAATAAATCAAGAAAAAGAAGTAAAAGCCATTCAAATTGGGGAAAAGGAATATTTTTTCATTTACTGACAGCATGAGCATCTATATAGAAAAATGAATGGGGTCTGCAAAAAAACAAAAAGGTACTAAATCTATTAAGTGAATTTAGCAAGGTGTTAGGATAAAAAAAATTATGTCCATATACTAGCAACGAACACTGAAAAACTAATGTGGGTGTGGTTGTGTATGTGTGTAGGCGTGTGTGAGGAGAGAGTGAGAGAGAATGTGAATTACTATTATATCAGAAATTTAAAAAAATATATCCACTTATAAACACTAAACAGATATTTAGATGTAAATGTGATAAATGAAACAATAAAGCCTATAATAGTAAACAGAAGAGAGATTATCTTCATGATTTTAGGGGTGACTTTTTTTTTAATGAATACAAAAGGCTATAACCATAAAGAAAAAAATGACATATTTACCAGCCTCAAAATTAATAACTTTAAAATGTATTATTAAGAAATTGAAAAAGGAAAAAACAGAGTGAATTAAGATATAAAGAAATTGAATTATATAATTAAAGGACTTGTATTCAGAGTATATGGAGAATTTCTACTTTAGTAATAAAAAGAAAGAAGCCCCCATAGGAACAAAAGCAAAAGACTTGAATTGATAACTCAGAAAAGAAGATATCTAAGCTATGTAAAGTTTCTCCACCTAATTAGTCGTTAGGGAAATACAATGTAAAACCTTAATGAGATGTCACCAGACATCTAGGATGGCTAAAATTAAATATTTTTAACCAAATTTTGGGTTGAGGAGCATGTGGAGTAACTTTGACACTTACATACTGCTGGTCAAAAGTGTAAATTGGTGTATATGATTTGAAAAGATGTTTGAAAATATATATTAAAGGTGAACAAATTTACACCCTAAGATCAAGCAATTCCATCCCAAGATATCTAACCAAGAAAAAATTTTGCATATATATGTGTATACAATGAAAGACTTGTATAAGAATGTGCATTACTGCACTATTTTAATTACTGACAACTAGCAACAACTCAACTGTCCACCAATAATAGTACCATGGATTATTAAGCTGTGAAATATTCACCTACACATCATGAAATGCCTTACATCAGTGGTTCTCAAACACTAGTATAAATCAAATTCTCCTGGAGGTTTAATTAAAACTCAGGTGGCTTGACCCTAACCCCATATTTTCTGGTTCAGTAGGTTCTGAATTGGGCCTGAGAATTTGCATCTTTAACGAGCTATTTTTGCTCATGGTACCACATTTTGTGATCCAGAAGGCTATATTAAATAAAACAGAAACAAAATAACAAACATGATAAGAATTGATCTCACAAACATTATGTTAAATGAAATAAGTTAACTTTATGATTATAGACCAAACGGGCAAACTAATTTATGGTGAAAACATTCAAGAGAGCGGTTATCTTTGGAAATAGGGATTCTTGCCTGAAAATAAGTGGGAGCAGAGCTTTTACACTGAATTCATGAAGAAGCAGTTCTGGGGTTATTTAGATATCTATTGTTTATAAGTAGACAGTGAGTAAAGTGATGGACAGGAAGACAGGCATTTTAGAGAACATAAAACCTGCGAGAATCTCAGGGATTGGGCATCGGTATAATTCCTTATCTACAACACTGGCTTCCATTGGTATTACTTTGATCCTTAGGATACAGGGACCACATTATTATTTTTGTGATGATTTATCAAGGTGTTGCAGTGTCTCTCCTTAATATCTGCATAATTAGTAAAAGAAATTATAACAAAAATAGAGATTTTTTTCTTTAAAATTTACTACCTTGCAGTTATTCTTCCAAAATGAAGAAGGGAGAAATTGAACAGGTAGGTGTGTTTTCACTAATCGAGAAGACTGCTTGTTTTTCAAATTTTCAATACCTAAAAGCACAAAAGTTAAACTACATTATAAATGTAGAATCATAAAGGTCAACTACCATATAATCTAAGACTTTGTAAACTTTAACCCCACTATATGGCTTGAAATGATCATATGGCTATATGACCTCATAAACTTCTAAAATCTACAATGAGATTTTAAAAATGATAAATTCTGATTAGTTAGGCTACTTTGTTGCCTATGAATAGTAGGGTTTATTATCTTTATAAGTGTCTGTAAAACCCTCAGATATTATACCTTATTGAGGCAGAAACAGCAGTAGGTCAATTGTCAAGGTATCCAAATTTTTCCTTCATCTATCTTCCTTTTTGTCTCATTTACAGTGTGATGAAATGGAACTAGAAGATTTCAAAATCCCTTTCCAACTTTTTTGTTTTGGGCATTTTAATATATTTAAATTTTTTTCAATTACCATTGACATACAATGTTATCTTAGTTTCAGGTGTACAACAAAGTGATTAGACACTTATATACCATCCAAAGTGATCACCCCGATAAGTCCAGTACTCTTTATGTCCCCATGAATATTATTATAGCTGACAATTTGTACTTTTTGATCTTTTTCCAGCTTTCTTATATTAAAATTCTGAGATCAAATAAGCTGTGAGTTTTATAGCTAATTTAAGAAATTTTAATAATGTAAGACCATATATTCCCCTAATTCGTTTCCTTGAGTCTGTGAACATATGCTAACTAGCGGTAGATATAATTCTAAATTGGCTCAAACCCTGAACTTTTGATAAATAATGATCACACAATGTTTAAATGTTTAAGACGTCTATCTGTCCTATTTAGAAAAAATATACTCATCTAAATTTCTTCTTATGTAGATATCATCTTTGGGTGGAAGAGGATTATGATACAGTTATTGGAATAACCAAATTTTTACTCATCTATTATAGGCACTTATGATTCAACTGTCCAAGCTCTGCTTGTATCTTTTTCCATCATGACACTTCCAGACTAAAAAAGACAGGGGAATTTACTCCTGTGGTGAAAAGGACATTAACAGAAAATACCATTTGAGAGTTCAGAAATTATAAGTTCCATAAATGGCACTCTGTTGTATATTGGATTCTGTTTACATTTCTCCACATCCCATTGTTATAGATCAAATTTAACACTTTGCTGACTCAGGTTCCTGAAAAAAACAAAGAAAGGAACTCAAAACTTTTCTGCCAAAAAGAGTGTTGAGAGGGTCACAAGAAGTTGTGTAACATCAAAAACAAAAATTCACTCTTCATTTTCATATCCTTTTTCTCTTCTCTCCTTTGATCTGAAGTGAGTCTCTCGTAGGCAGCATATATAAGGGTCTTGTGTTATTATTCATTCAGCTACCCTATCTTTTGATTGAAGCATTTAATTCTTTTTCATTTAAAGTAATTGTTGATAAATAAGTAATTATTGCCATTTTATTATTCATATTTTTGATACATATTTTTTTTTTCTTCTTCAAGTAGTCTTTCTAATACTTCTTACAATACTAGTTTGGTGTTGATGGTCTCTTTTAACTTTTTCTTCTCTGGGAAACTCTTTGTCCTCAATTCTAAATAATAATGTTCTGTTCTTTTATTTGGGACATGTTTCTTTGTTTTCCCATTTTGACTGCCTCCTTGTGTTTCTATGTATTAGGTAGGACTACTACATCTCCTGTTTTTTATATCTACGAAGTGCTGAATGGTGCATTTATTTACTTTCTAGTAGAAGCCCTTTGCTGTCATGCAATGTTTTTTAAAGTTGGTGCATTAGAATTCTCCATATTCAGGGATTTCTTCCCAGAACTTGTTACATATTCCTTTGATGTTATTTTAATATTTGTAATCTAAAAAAGATCAGTGATCTGTATACTTACTAAAAATGACTTTTCCTCACATCCTTTATGCAATCAGGCAGTAATATAAAAGAAAGTCAACTTTAGAGAGCTTAGTGATTAGAACAGTTGATTGATTATAGGCTCAAGTAAATTAATTGAACAAAAAAAGGAGAGATCCTCATCTCTCTGATATTTCTCTGTACATCTGTCACTGGATAAATTGGAAGACTCATTAAAAGATGTGGAGAAATAAAAGTTATCAATTCTTATAGAGTCATCTTAAATTCTCTTCTCTGAGACCATATACTGAAGTCAGCAGTTGTTTAACTTTATAATAATTTTTAAACATGTAATAAAATATTTAATAAAATATTAATGTTTTACAAAATATTTTTAAAATATTAAAATGAGCAAAATAATTAAACATTAAAATTATAGCAGGTATATATATATGCACACACATGTTCATATTCTAATGTAACCAAATCATTTCTATATCAGTTTTAATTTTTATTTGAATATAAAAAGGGAAACAAGACAATACCTTTAATTTTCCTTCAGATAGAGCCTCTATTCAATTGTGGCACTTTCAGAATAGCAAGTGAGTTTGTTCAATTTGAGAGAAAACTATTCCAGCAATTGCTACAGTGTTCCCTTGACTGGTGATCTGCAGCTCAGTGAGCTTACACATATGGATCAATAACTAATCAGCAAGTACAGTTGACCTTTGAATAATACAGAGGTTAGGGCTGCCAACCCTAACTTGTGACTCTCAAAAATCTTAACTATATATAACCCCCCAGTATTCATAGGAAATTGGTTCTAAGACCCCACGAATTCCAAAATTTGTGGATGTTCTTGTCACTTATGTAAAATGATGCAAAACAATGAATACAGTCAGTCCTCTATACTCCCAAATTCCCATCTGGGGATTAAAAGTACTATTTTTTTGTCTGAAGTTGGTTGAATCTGAGGATGCGAAATCTGATGATATAGATGGTTAACTGTATATTGAAAAAAAAGCGTAAATGAGAGGACCTGTGCAATTCAAACTTATGTTGTTCAAAAGACAACTGTACAAATAAATGAAAATATCTTACCAGATTTGGGGTAAGTGGTGACCAAAAGGTCATCTGGTTGGACTTCAAATGACTCCACCTGGGATCACTCCTCAGCAATGCTCCAGAAGAGAAGGACATCTTGAACATCCATTAACTCCCTTCTGAAGATATCCAGTTTGTCATCCATTTTTGAGATACTAGATTTTATACAAAGGAGAGCATGTTAAAATAAGTCTTTGTTTTAATATATATATTTATTTAATAAATTAATATATTTTCACTCTAGATCCAGCAGCATCAGATCATAGTACTGTGCATTATAAATCAGTGGAAGAAAAAGTATTATAAAAACAAATGAAGTCTTGCACAATTTATTTCACATGTGCTTTTTATATGTTAAATATCATCGCTATTTTACATCTGTGTACTGAATTGTGTACAGCATTTCCTCAGGCAAAGATTTCTGAGGTATGTAATAAAGTCACTGGAATTTAGAGTCAGGAGAAAGTGTCTTAAAATCACAGCGCTGCCAATTCATTGCAGTAGGAATCTGAACAAGCCCTATATGCGCAGTGAATCTTCATATCTGTAAAATCAGGAGTGCCTAACTTATTACCTCTCTCCCTTATATTACTGAGTGTATTGGTAAATTATTCTATCTAAGTTAACTACAACAGACCATAAGAATGAAAGTGTGTGTGTGGTAGGGATGGGGATCAAGAAGAAAAACTAAGTGACGAAAAAGATAGGGTAAAAGAAAAGAAGTTGAGGCAAGTGTAACATTGGAAATACATTGATCTGATGACGTTTTTAGCACTTATGATATCACATGTCATTTTATATTCTGTGCAGGCCTTTAATGAAGGTACTCTCATTCTCCTTTAGCTGTCATATATAAAATGGAGGAGCTGGAAATACATCCTACTATTGCAAAACATGTTGTTTCCCAATTTAACATGACCTGTGTTTTTTTGCTTTCTCTAAAATTCTAGAAAAATGAAGCCAACCTAACAAACTCAGGTCTAAAAGGCTTCCTGAGGCTCTCTAGCAGCTGCTGAATCTTTTTTCAAGAATTAAAATCAGGGGTCTCTGGAGTCGATAGATATAATTTAACCTGTAACTTTTCTGAAGGGTAATTTCGTATCTCTTTTTTATTTCTATTGTTTTCAAGTCCTTCCAATTCCGTTCCTACCCTACCTCATCCAAATACCTATTTCAAAATATTATGAATTTGCAGAATATAAAATCAATACATAAAAATCTGTTGTATATTTATACAAACAAACTATTTGAAAGAGAAATTAAGTAAAAATTCCCATTTGCAATTGCAACAAAAAGAATAAAAAACCTAGGAATAAATTTAGCCAAAGAGGTAAAAGACCTATACACTAAAAACCATAAGACATTAATGAAAGAAATTGAAGAAGACACATATAAATGGAATATATTCTGTGCTCACAGATTGGAAGAATTAGTATTGAGAAAATGTCTATACTACCAAAGTAATCTACAGATTCAATGCAATCCCTATCAAAATTCCAATGGAATTTTTCACAGAAATAAATAATCCTAAAATGTGTATGGAACCACAAAAAACCCTCAAATAGCCAAAGCAATATTGAGAAAGAAGAACAAAACTGTAGGCATCAACTTCCTGATTTCAAACTATATTACAAAGCTATAGTAATCAAAACAGCATATTGACATAAAATAGGCACATAGATCAATGGAATAGAATAGAGAGCCCAAAGTAAATCTGTACATATAAGGTTGATTAATTGATGATAAAGGAATCAAGAATATACACTGGGGAAAGGACAGTCTCTTCAATAAATGATATTGGGAAAACTGGACAATTATGTGCAAAAGAATGAATCTGGACCACTATCTTACACCAACACAAAAATTTACTCAAAATAGATTAAAGCCTTGAATGTAAGACCTGAAACCATAAAAATCCTAGAAGGAAACATATGATTGTTTCTTAATTTCTCTGACATCAATCTTGGCAATGATTTTCTGGATCTGATACCAAAAGCAAAGGCAACAAAAGTAAAAATAAACAAGTGGGACTTTATCAAACTAAAAAGCTTCTAGAAAGCAAAGGAAACCATCAACAAAATGAAAATACGACCTGCTGAATAGGACAAAATATTTTTAAATCAAAAATCTGATAAGGGGTTAATATCCAAAATATGTAAAGAACTCATACAACTCAATAGTAAAGCAAAAAACAAAACAAACAACAAAAAAACAAAGTGATTTAAAAATGGGCATTTTTCCAAAGAGAGTATAGAAATGGCTAACAAGTACATGACAAAATACTCAATATCACTAATCATCAGGGAAAAGCTAATCCAAACCACAATGAGATATTATCTCACATTTTTAGAACAGGTATTATCAACAAGGAATAATAAATATTGATGAGGATGTGGAGAAAAGAAAACCCTTGTGCACTGTTGGTGGGGGTATAAGTTGGTACAACCATTATGGAAAAAAAGTATGGAGTTTTCTCAAAAAGTTAAAAATATAACTATCAAATGATTCAGAAATTCTGCTTGTGATATTTATCTGAGGAAAATAAAAACACTAATTTGAAAAGATATATGCACTTCGTGTTTATTGCAGCATTATTTAAAATAGCCAACATATGGAGATAACGTAAGTGTCCATCAACAAATGAATGGATAAAAAAGATGTGGTATATATAAATAATGGAGTACTATTTAGCCATAAAAAATAATGCAATTTTGCCATTTGTGACAACATGGTTGGATCTTGAGGGCATTATGCTATGTGAAATAAATCAGAGAATGACAAATATCATATGATTTCACTTACATGTGGAATCTAAAAAACAAAACAAAACAAAGCAAAAATTTAGCTCGTAGATACTGAGAATGAATTGGTGATTGCCAGAGTTGGGATCGGTGAAGTATGCAAAATAGACGAAGAGTTTCAAAAGGTACAAACTTCCAGTTATTAAATAAATCAAGGGAATGTAATGTACAGCCTGGTGACTATAGTTAATAATACTGTATTGCATATTTAAAAGTTACTAAGAGTAAATTTTGACAGTTCTCATCACAAGAAATACAAATTTTATAACTATGTATGGTGGCAGATGTTAACTAGACTTATTGTGGTTATCATTTCACAATATACACAAATATCAGATCATTACGTTGTATACCTGAAACTAGTATATGTCAACTGTATATCAATAAAAAATTGTCTAATTCTTCAAATTAAATGAATTTACTTCTATTTATAAAATATTATGGTTTAAACTACTTAACAATTATTTTCTGATTAAAATCCAATTCATTTTACTTCACAAGAATGTCATAAAAGAGCTACAACTTTAACCTAAGTAACTCAGTCTCATAACACAGAAAGCCTATAAATTTATATGACAGCCCTCAGATATTTTTATGTTCCTCTATCCTCTTTATCTCCCCCATCCCAACTTAAGATTTTGGTAAGAAAATATAAAAACAGGAAAAATTAATTTTAATATTGTTAAATTTAATTCACAATCTGATTGTTTCCCTGTAGATTAATTTTTCAAAGTAGCTAAGGATTTTGCCACTACTTTATATTTCTTAAGTCATTACCATGTTCTTTTCTTTTTTTTATTTCTACTGTTCATGCCTCAGCTTTCTAAGTACCTTGCTTTATTTCTTCCTAGTTACTCTAGTTACTCACAGCTTCTTTCACAAGAAACATTTGGCGGGCTGATACTACAACTCAGGCTTCTTTATTCAGAATCAAGTTTTTAAATTTTTTCTTCTCTAGTACATTAAAAACCATCAAAATGAGAAACATTTTAGGGCATTATTGCTATATAGTATATAATCAGCACTTCTGAAACCAATATGTAAAAGCTCAGTGCAATGTTGACCATTCCTTCTCAATCCAGGCCCTGTCACAGCCCCATTAAAGCTGACCTCTTTTGCAATACAACCCATGAGTTACAGGCTTTTTGTACTTTGTAATATGACCACTTATATTAAATGCACCTATGCTGTAGGATTTCTAGAAGAAATTTTATAATCTTGGAAAAACGTTTCTAGAAATTCCTTCACTATATATTCAGTTCATTAATGTTTATCAGATTTTCTCTTTGCTATGAAGTAAGGGTGTATCCATAAATAGAGGGAAATTGACAGAGCAAAGCTGCTTAGAAATGTTTCCCCTGTAGAATGAGCAAGAGTTAATTTAGAAAAAAAGGAGAATTTCCCAGCCAGGAAATAGCATGTACAAACACCTTGTGATGGGAGAGAGAAAAAAGGCCTGTGGGCTTGGAGTGCAGAAAGTGAGGCGTAGTGAATACTTTGTCAAATTATGTGGTAAAAAATTAGAGATTTCAGGTTTATTTCTGGTTCGTTAAGTATGTCTGAGAGAAACTGGGTTTCTGACTAGTCTTCCAGAGTATGGGGTGTCCACTGCTCTGTACAGTTTCAACAGTTTCAACAGTAACTCTGTCTTAATATGAGAGGCTGGTGACATGTAACTGATCCTGAGATGTTCCTGAGTATCACAGGGGTAGGAGTATTTAATTAGATATTAGTTGTTTTTTTGTTTGTTTTTGTTTTACCAAATGTCTTGAGATTTATAAATAACATGAAGTTTCAATACCAGTAGGTAATAATAAATTGATTCTAGTGTTTCTTACACCTCAAAAGTAAATTAACGACAGCATTAGGCTATAATTTAATTGTGTTGATATGGCACTGTTTCCTAAATATTTGCTAAATTTCATGGATATCCACCAGAAAAATAGAAAGCTAAGAATTAAAAAATTCAGAGGTTGTTTTTTCCCCTTCTCTCTTTTTAAATAACAAATACCAACATATTTACTTAATAATGTTTTCTGGGAACCACTAGGTAGGAAAGGGTATTCTGGGCCCTGGTGATAGAGCAGGGGCTAGGGCAGAGAAAATGCTGTGCATTCACAACCCCTTTACCTCTTTCTAAGCACAAAGACTGTAGTTTTCACTTTTTCTTGCAGTTAAATTGTGAGCATGTGACTGAGTTCTGGCTGATTGGCTGTGAGTGTTGTTAACCCTTTCTTTCACCCTACAGGCCTTTCTCCACTGCAATGGAACCATTGGAGTTTATGTGTTCATATGCCTAGATACAAGATTGAGGAGATCTCTCCACCATTGATATGTTAGTGTTTGTATTTTTTTATTGCTGTATAGCTGATCATATTGTGGATAGTACAGGAAAATCTTGGAAAAAATGTCTATTCTTATAGAGCTTACAGTCAATAGGAAGTTAAATAAACAAAGAATAGGTATTATATTACATAAATATAAGTACCAGGGGGAAAAAATGTAGTGAAGTGTAAAGAATGAAGAGTTAAATGGTAAGGAAAAAATAGCTAGAATTCATACATGAAGGGCAGATAAATAAGTGTCCACACTGTAAATATAATAAGCCTTACAGGTACCTTTAGCGTTCTTATCTACTCTGTAAGTTTTCTTCAGTGATTTCCTCCAATTCAAAGCTTTGATCTACACATATAAATGTCAGTAGAACCATCCTGACAAAGACTTACATACTTTCTAAACATTTCCATGAATGTCTAGACTATTCTGCAAATTCAAAAAGTTTAATTCTGTGATCACCCTTTGACAACCGAATCTGCTCTTCCTACTGTTATCCAGGCTAACTTAACTATAAACCTCTTTAGAAAACACACTAGCAACAGCATAAAACCATTCCCTCTGAATTTTAATATATTTTCTGATAATTTAAATTAAATTAAATTATGAGAAATGAAAAGCAATTTTCTGAAATGAGATCTGCTCTTCTAAATAGTAAATACAACTTCTGTCTCAAATATCTCAAATAGATATGTTATTTTTTATTTAATATTTTAATTTTCAATCATACTTGACATACAACATTATATTTGCTTCAGGTATACAACATAGTGATTAGACGTTTATATAAATTATGAAGTGATCACCCGATAAATTTACTACCCATTTGACACTATATATCCAGTTATTATAATATTATTGACTATATTTCTTATGCTATACTTTACATTTCTATAACTATTTTGTAACTACCAATTTGTACTTCTTACTCACTCCCATTTTCACTCACTCCCAACCCCGCTCCCATCTGGTAACCATCAGTTTGTTTTCTGTACCTATGAGTTTGTTTCTGTTTTGTTTGTTTATTTTATTCTTTAGATTCCATAAGTAAATGAAATCACATGAAATTTGTCCTTCTCTGTCTGACTTACTCCACTCAGCACAATACCCTCTAGGTCCATCCATGTTTTGCAAATGACAAGATTTCATATTTTTATTATTTATTTGTTTATAATTATGACTGAGTAATAGTCCATTGTATATGTGTACCATCTCTTCTTCATCCATTCAACCATAGATGGACACACTGGTTGCCTCCATATCTTGACTATTGCAAATAATGCTGCATTGAACATATGGATACACATGTCTCTTCAAAGTAGATTTTGGATTTTTTCGAATAAATACCAAGAAGTGGGATTACTGGGTCCTTCTTTGTCTCTTGTTATAATCTTTGTTTTAAAGTCTATTTTGTCTGGTATAAGTATTGCTATCTCAGCTGTTTTTTTTCATTGCCATTTTCGACATATATTTTTCCATCTTTTTATTTTCAGTTTGTGTGTGTCTTTCCATCTGAAGTGAGTCTCTTGTAGGTGGTATATGTGTCTTATGTTCTTATCCATTCAGACAGCATATCTTTTCATTGGAGCATTTAATTCTTTTTCATTTAAAGTAATTGTTCATAGATATGTAGTTATTTCCATTTTATTATTCATATTTTTGATATATATATTTTTTCTTCTTAAGTCCCTTCAACATTTCCTGTAATACTGGCTTAGTGGTGATAAACTCCTTTAGATTTTCTCGTCTGGAAAGCCCTTTTTTCTGTCCTTCGATTCTGTTGTAACTTAGCTGGGTAGAGTAATCTTGATTGTTGGTCCTTGCTTTTTATCACTTTGAATATTTTGTGCCAATGTCTTCTGGCCTACAAAGTTTCTGTTGAGAAATCAACTGACAGTATTATGGGAGCTCCCTTGGAGTTAACTAATTGCTTTCCTCTTATTGCTCTTAAGATTCTGTTTGTCTTTAAGCTTTGGCATTTTAATTATGATATGTCTTGGCATTGGCCTCTTTAGATTCATCTTGTTTGAGACTCTCTGAGTTTCCTGATTGTATGTCTATTTCATTCACCAGGTTAAGAATGTTTTTCATCATTATCTCTTCAAATAGGTTGTCAATTTCTTGCTCTCTCTCTTCTTCTGGTACTCTTATGATATGAATGTTGTTACTCTTGTTATTGTTCCAAAGGCCCCTTACACTATCCTCATTTTTTTTGGATTCTTTTTTCTTGTTCCTGTCCTAATTGGGTGTTTTCTGCTACCTTATATTCTGAATCACTGATTAAATCCTCTGTTTTATTTAATCTGTTGATTACTCCTAAGGTGTTATTTATTTCAGTTACTGTATTCTTTATTTTTGACTGGTTCTTGTTAATGTTTTCTATCTCTATCTTTATGCTTTCTATCTTTTTGTTAAAATTCTCACTGAGATCATCTGCTAGTCCCCTAAGTTCATTGAAGATCCTTATAACCAGTGTTTTGAACTCTGCGTCCGTTAGATTGCTTGTCTCCATTTCATTCAGTTCTTTTTCTGGAAATTATTCTGTTTTACATTTGAGGCATGTTTCTTTGTCTCCCTATTTTGGCTGCCTCCCTGTGTTTGTTTCTATGCATTAGGTAGGACTCCTAAGTCTTCCAGTCTTAGTAGGGTGATTTTATGTCCTATATAGATATAAGTTTTTTATAGGTTGCTAAGTATTTCAGTTCACCTCTCTGACCTTCCACTTTTCATCTATAAAATAGAGAATTGAAATATATTATGTCTGAGAACGCTTCCAAATCTATCCTTCTATGAATTTGTGAGTATTCTTGGATACTGAATTGTGGAGTACCTAGCATGGGAATTGGGTTATGGTCTGCATTACCACACTGAACAAAATTGAACCCAACAGATGAAATATACTCAAATGCATCAGGTGATTTTTCAAGAAATCACATGACAGTACATTTACATTGCAATTACATATTTCAACATGTATATATACATATGAGACAAATCAATGAATACATTTATATTATTATAAGCTTTAAAATATATTTTATATGTATTATGGGCAATAGTTATTGAAGTACTTGCTAAATGCAATGCAATAATATATACACAGACATTACTCACTTTTGTAAACTCATATTAATAAATATACAATTCTTGAAGATATAAATGTTTATATAACAAAGCTAAATGAAAATAAGTATCATAAAATAGAATCTTTGATCAAGATTTAAAGAAGGAAGACATCTAATTAGAGATATTAGAAAAGATGTGAAGAATAATGATAGTATTTGAGATCAGATGTGAGGGGTGGGTAGTATTTTAACAAAAATAAACATCATGATTATTTGTGAGAGTGTGCAATGTATGAACATAGGTAAAGGAGAAGAAATGTATGAGACATGGTTGGGAGAGAGTGAGTGGATCGCAATGACTGAAAGTTTCTTCATTTTTAGGAGAATTTCTCATTTATTCATTGATTGCTTCAACAATATTGATTACCTATCAACTATGTGTCAACATTGGCAAGGCAAAAGACAGAAAAATCTTTTGCTGTCTAGTGGGTAATGACAGACATGGCTGAAAAAATTGTTCTTATTGTGGACAGTTGTGAATGCTGTGTTCCAAAGTTCGTATTCAATTAATAAGGAAATGAAGGGCCATTTATGATTTTGAACAGAGAAATGACATGACATAATTGAACTAATATGGAAATGTGAGGAAGAGTTAAGAAGGGGTGAATGTAAGTAAAGAAACATATATAATTATCCTCATAACTTCCTAATGATCTTATAATGTTAAATACAATGTAAATGCTTAAATCCATGTTGAATCTTACATATGGTATTTGACATTTTTAACCTTATTTTCTCTTGAAACTCTCTTCTCTTGATTTATGTTAACACTTTCTGACTGATCTTTGATCTCTTTATTAATTCTCAATTTTCAAAAGGAATATATAGACCAAAGTGTCCTCTCTCCTCCCCAGAGTCCCATAGTTGATAATTGTCTCTCTTATCTTATTGCACACACTTTCCCATGGTTTAACAACCCATGTAAGCCTGTCCTCCAGAAGGTAGATTTATCTTTAGTTTGTTCTGAGCTCCAGACATATTTCCAACTGCTATTGCCCACCTTCACTCAGATATGCCTCAGTGATCTCAAATTTAATAATCACAAAGTTAATCCATGAGCCTTGCTCTCTAGTGAATAGTTCTTGTCCTAGAGTCCTTAAGTATCTTTTATTTTGGTGATATCACATTCACCTCACCACTCAAGTTGGAAATCTGAAAGTCACCTTAGGTTCTGTTTTATCTTTGACTCTTCCAAATCCAATTGGTTCATAAATCTAATTATTTTTGTCTTTCAAGTATCCTTGGGGAAAGCAGCTTCTCTTCATGAATTAGCTTATTAGTTGAGACCGTAAGGACTCTAGATTCAAAATTCATATGCCAGATGTGTCATTTACTACTAATGTGATTCTGGACAAACAAAAACTTAAGTTCCATTTTCTAATCTTAAAATGGAGGTAACCCTAACCCTAACCCTAACCTTACTTGCTTCATGCAGCTATTGTAGCGGAGAAAGAAGGTAGATATGATGTATATGTTGATAATACATGGTGTATATTTAGCAGATGTTAGTCATTACTAATGTTATCATTATTATTACTGCTTCCCCAAAGCCTTAATTTATATTCTTATCATCATACACCCTATATTACAGCAATAGTCTTAAAATTAGTCCCCTTATCCCCAAACTCAGTTCCTTCCTTCTGCCTTCCAGAAAACTCTCAGTATGATATCTCTAAAACCTGATTACAACCCCATAACTGAAAGGATAAAGTTTAATGAGCTTTACTATGGTTTTTACTTTTAAACTTCTCTGATACTCCCTCCGTTTACCTCTACCACACTATGACTTAAGCCTCCAGCAACAAAGCAATTTAAAAAAGTAGACCCACCCCTTCACATCTAGCTGTTGCAATGGCTTGTTTCTGTCTTTGAGCTGACACTCTTACTTCTCTGTCTATCCGGAAATTTTCTATTCATTTCTTAAAAGCTTGTACAAATTTCAGATTCTCTGAAAAGCCTTCCTTGTGATCTAAAGACAAAATTAACTTACTCTCTCTTCTCTGTTTCCATATCTTGAATATACTGATATTATTTTATACATTTTAGTGTGTTGTTATTATTTCTTTACAATGTCTATTTCCTTAATTAGAATTTAGATTCCTTGTCCCAGGATTGGAACATGTATTTGAATTTGTAATTCAAGGCTTTTACTTTATTTAGATTTATAAATGTATATTGAAATGAAGCTTCTTTAATATTCTAGGTGTAATAATCAGGGATTGAATTATTTTATGTTACCACTATAATTTTGATTATCAAGCTAGCACTTTAGGATACACTGGGAAGTATCAGTAGGTCATAGTTCCAATCAATAAAGAGTTTACATTCTGAATCATTTTTCAAAATACACACACACTCGCACACAAACACACATACCCACAATCCTGCTTTCAGTACATGTATTATGTTACTTAATCTTCATAAAAAGTTGCCGGAGCCAGCCGGCTGAGATGAACAGCACCTGAGAGGGAGAGTGAGGATTAAAGAAAAGACAGAGACAAGAGATAGAGTTGGGAGGGCGTACAGTGAATACTGCAGCCCCGAGTTTATTTAGAACACACTACTTATAGCATTGCAATGAGAAAACAGCAGTCAAGACCCAAGGTCAGCCAAATTACTTATCCTGCAAAACAATGAAGTTCTCACAACTCAGAGCTCTCTGCTCCACAATCAAACTCCCTTCTTGGAAAATACTGAGTGCTTAAAATAGTTTAGTGCCATTTATCTCAGAGCTCGCCAAGTTAGCTCAGCTCCCAACAAAAAGTCTTCTAATTTAAGTCTTGTTATCCCCATTTGATCAAGTAGGAAATTAACATAGAGAAAGCTTAAGTCATCTACCCAGGTTACATTGTCAGTAAGTGGCAGGACTGGGTTTGAATCCAGATAGTCTGACTATAGGGCCAGCAATATTCATTACTATTCTACATTCCCTTCTAAATATAAACATTTAAGAACTAAATCTTAATACAAAGCAACATAATAGAACAAGTGCCAAATTATGCTAAAATGGTCATCAGCTCTATAGTATAGGTATTGATTTTGACCACAAAGTTTGATTAATTAGATATACAAATAATATTCTAGGTAGAAAAGGTAAAGTATTCCTTTTTGCTCAATATTGCACACTAAGGTGCTTCATAAATATATGGAGATTTAATCTACCACAGTGTATATGAAGTGACTTTTAGAAAACCTAAATATCAGTAATGATTTGTTTTAATAATATTTGTCTTCCTTCAATACTCATATTTTACCTTATTATAAAAACTTTTATTTGGAGCCACTTCTAAAAGATTAAATTGTACATTTTAACCTCATTTTATGTATGAACACTGTATAATAATTTATATACAGTTTTTTGTAACTTTTGTAATATCTGTATTTTAGCCAATATCTGGTTATAGTAGATTATCCATTGATGATGAACTAATCACATCAGTATGTTTTAACATTTCCTGGATCCTATTCAAATTTCATATGAGTTCAATATTCCAAATTAGCATTATTACTCCTAAAAAAACCCCAAATATTCATAGAATAAATGCAGTCAAATTTAACTTACTTTTAAACTCCTGAGAGCTTTAAATGAATACCCTTAAGGTAAGAATCAGAGCCAAAAAATCATTACAAGGATGATACCCTTGAGTGGTATATAACACCATATGAAAGAAATTGAGTTGGTAGAAGCTCAAGAAATGTAGAAGATGATCATTTCTCTTAGGCCTCTTTTGTTTACTTCTCTAAAAATGTTCCTTGAAGTATAACTTCCTTTGGAGGATAATTGTAAGACCTTAGAAAAAAATTAATATCTTTCAGACTTTTAAAGTCAATATTAATCCATGTTTACTTCAACAAAACTATTGACCCCCAGGCCCATTAGTGAGTTAAAATAAGCAAATATTATACCTAAGAATATGATGTGCTTTAATCATTAAGAAAAATTGAATATTAAATTGATAATAATCAATCAATACATCATTCTCCTAGTAAGCGATATTTTAATATTCAACAGATTCTTGACCTAAACAGAACAGATTTTATTAGCTCCTTTTAAAATATGTAAAAATTAAAATGTTTTAATTATAGGAATGTTTGTGGGTTTTTCCTAAGCTTGGTATCGAGAACTGAAAGAGGTATATGAGTCCAGTTTTTCCACAAACCAGCAGTATGACGCTAAGCTACTTACCTCATATTTCTGAGCCTTATTTTATCTATCTAAAAATATTGGGAAACACACAAAATGGTCACTCCAGTTTGTTTTATATCTAACAGTTTACAATTTTAAGTGAAATTAATATCGTTCGATTATCAAACTATATTCTTTTAAGTCACAACAGTAGAAACAAAAAAGAAATAAGCACTTTTTTTTTTTTTTTTAAGGCAAGGCAACCTTTGGTTGACCTCACAGATTGCAAAGACCTTGTCAGCTTTCAATCCCTTATTTTTTATTTTTTATGCCTACAGCACCTGGTCTTCCTATCTGGTCTCCCATAGAAGTACTAACCAGGCCCAACCCTGCTTAGCTTCCGAGATCAGACAGGATCAAGCTTGTTCAGGGTAGCATGGCCGTAGACTCCTGAAATGAGCACTTTTATGGAACATTCTTTTATTGCTAAAAAACCCCATTAGGATACTACTAAGTAAAATGCTGTTTCACATTTATAAAAACTCAAAGTACATATTTATAAAAGCTTCTCATATATAAAAACTCAAAAGAAATACAAATACTATTCTGTACCTGTGACAGTTTACCTGTGCAATAAATGATCTAATTACATGGATTTTGATTGTTGTATTTTGTTTGCTGTATACCTAGAAATGAAGCGATGTTCTTTTCCCACAAACTGTATCTTATAAACAATCTTAGTTTATATTATAATTATCAAATTTAATTACTTAAAATGACATGGGGCAATATGAAAATTAATATTTATTGATCACTTATAGGCACTATAATTTCCATATCATATATTTTCACTTCAATTTAATAGTAATAATAGCTTTGAAATTCATATTATCATTAGAAATTTTCAGAGTTTATGTAACTTGCTCAACTACAAAAAAACTGTAAATGGTAAAATCAGGTTTCAGATCCTAGGAAGTAACACACCTACCTATGAAACCATTTAGCTTTATTGCTGGAAAGACCACTGTTAGAAATATCTAGGACTTACCATCTATGTAGCTGTGGGCAAATAAACATATTTTTGAGCACAGAATTCTTCGGCTTAGCAGATAGTATCCAATTCATAGAATCTTTGTCATAGCGTGATCGTCAGTTTTATAATCTCATAAATGAAATGATTTAATGTGTATAAAGATGCAGCTGCTGTATGGCATATAAAAATTGCTTGATATAATGCTTAATGTTAGTAAATTATTAAGTATTACTAAAATTACTAAAATTGTGATAGTAAAAAACCATTTATATTATCATAATTTCAAAGTTCATGCTTTTTAAAAATTTAAACACTGCTTCAAATTAAAAGAAAAATGCATTCTCTTTTACCTACAAAACTATTTTCCATCCTTCACTCAGTCCCACACAAAAAGAGAAAATGGGTCTAAATTTTTATATTTATTCTTTGCCTTATAATCAGTCTTGAGCAAGTCATCAACCCCATAAGTACTTGGCAAGTTTATTCTTTAAGACGAGAAAATTATATTTTCCATCTCATACAGAAATTCTAAAGTTAAATAATACCCTATTCTCTGATATCCTCAGATAATTCATTTACATAGTCAGCACATATTAGATGCCATTTGCTATTAGGTACTCTTTTATTGTCAGAGTATTTTAACATGAGAATTTGTTAGTGAAAAATTAATTATACTCTTCTTCATTTGAGATCCCTTGGGCCTAATAGAATCCAGAAAACAGCGTTCCAGTACCATATCAATGGAAGATGTTAGTGAGCTCATCATCTCTGCTCCTGAGAGCATAAACAACTCTGCCTTACAATGAGCTTTGCTTGTTTGTCAGCTTAATGAAATATATATTAGAAATGAAATAACAAACTTGTATTTTCATTAAAAACATAGTGCCTGTGTGTTTGTACATGTCATTATTTTTTTAACTTTATTTTCTTTGTTTCTTTCTTTAATGATTTGTTTTCTTGTCACCATGGTGTTATATAATTTTACCTGAAATTTTAAGTAGGAGATTGAGTAACAGATAATATCCTGTGGAGATGGCTGTAAGACAGGTTGAGTGAAAGTTTCCTGTTTTATAAAACCAAAGTAGGCAAGAGTAAACAGGTCGAGAAATAAAATTTATAGAGCATCTACTATGGATTGAGCTAAGTTTTTAAAAAGATCTTTCAAGTGTGATTTTAAATAATTTATGTATTTTTTTTTGCCATAATATCCTCATCTGTAAAATGGGGATTTTATGTTTCATGGCATTTTATGAGAATAAAATTAATACAGTATCTAGAGCAATGCTTGATTCAGAGTAAAGATAAATCAAATAGTAAAAAACAAAAATAACTATAATAATAATTTGGCCTTATAACAATTTTTGAGATAGATATTATTTATCCTTATTTTACAGAAAAAAGAAACTGAGGCTTGTTTATATATGTATATATATACATACACATTTACATATATAAGTATATCTAGTTTTGATTTTTAAAACAAAATAAGAGTACTTTTATTAACAGAGATATTTCATTATTCTCTTTTAAAATGTTTCCTTCTCCCTTGCCCATCTATGACATCTATGAATACAGTAACTTTCATAGCTTGAGTTTCTTTTGAGAATAGGCTACAAAATGAACTGTCTTTAAGAAATAGTGGTATTTATATAGGCTAAAAGCACTGAAAATTTCTGCTAACTTGAGGAGACTAGAGTTAGGGTTAGTTTTAAATCCACATTTCTAAGGGCAAAGTGACCCATGGTGGGCTGAATAAGACCTAAAGAAAATTAGCTGGGCAATGTCAGATCCCTTTGTCTCCAAATCTTTTCTCTAACAGTGAATTTCTCTTCTCTATGAAATAAAATGTTATCGTCACTCTTCTGCCTCTTTAAAAATCTATTCTCAAGATGTAGTGAGGAGAAATAGGATGAGATGTATACATTGTGAAGCTTGATAAAGCTGCTCTCCAGTTCTTTATAGAAGTAGATAACTGCCTGCTTCAACCCACTGGTGTATCTCAGACAGTAATATTTGAGATTCTGCCTGGCCACAGGTCGGTGAAAGTATTCTGTAAATTTATAAAGACTTCTGAAAGCTACTTCCTGTCAACTTTTGAAATCAGTTTCAAAGACTCTTTCACGGTTTTTGTATCAAGTTTCAGAACACAAGAGGAAGTTGCTCTTAGATACAATGAACAAAGCTATAAATTTACTAACATTCCAGAGAGAACAAAGAATCGATTGATGTTGAAAACCACCCTCTAAATAATGTGGGCCATCATGAAATACTAAATGAATCATGTGACCAAAAATGAACTTTTTTTAATTACATAAAAACTTGTTTTAGTATATCTGAAAATTTAGCTATATAAACAGTATAAGGCTTCAACTATATTATCCTCATTTAAATTGAGGATGTAGTAATTTTAAAGTCTAATATTACTATATACATGTTGATAGCTAACAAATCTACATACTATTAAAAATAATAAGATTCCACCAAAAACTCCTAGAACTGATCATTGAATTCAATAAAGTAGCAGGATACAAAATTAATATTCAGAAACTGGTTGCATATTTATATATCGATAACAATCTATCAGAAAGAGAAATTAAGAAAACAATTCCATTTTCAATTGCATCAAAAGGAATAAAATACCTAGGAATGAATTTAACCAAGAGGGTAAAAGACTTGTACTTGGAAAATTGTGATATTGAAGAAGGAAAATGAAGAGGATACAAATAAATAGAAGTATATATGGTGCTCATGGATAGAAAGAATTAACATCTTTAAAATGTCTATACTAAACACACAATGTGATACATATATTACTTACTATTGAATTGTACACTTGAAACTTATTGGATTTTATTAATCAATGTCACCATAATAAATAAAATAATGATTATTATTAAAAAATAAAATAAAATAAAGTACTGTTGAAAGTTTTAAAAAAAAGTCTATACTACCTAAAACAATCTATATTACCTATGGATTCAATGCAAACTTTATCAAAATACCAATGGCATTTACCACAGAACTAAAACAAATAATCCTAAAATTATATGGAACTACAAAAGACCCCAAATAGTTAATGCAATCTTGAGAAAGAAGAGCAAAGTCAGAGTTATCATGCTACCTGGTTGAACTATACTACAGTATAGTTCAACCAGGTAGCATTTTGTTATGGTAATCAAAACAGCATGGTACTGGCATAAACAGACACATAGATCAATGGAACAGAATAGAGAGACCAGAAATAAATCCATACCTATATGGTCAATTAATCTATGACAATGCTAATTTGAAAAGCTATACGTACCCCTATATTCATTGCTACATTTACAATTGCCAAGATATGTAAGTGATCTAAGTGTCCATCAGTAGACAAATGGATAAAGAAGATGTGGTATATATATGCAGTGGAATACTACTTGGCAATAAAAAATGAAATTTTACCTTTTGTGACAACATGGATGGACCTAGAGGGTATTATACTAAGTGAAGTAACTCATACAGAGAAAGACAAATACCATATAATCTCCCTTATGTGTGGAATCTAAAGAACAAAATAAATGAACAAACAAAACAGAAACAAACTTGTAGATACAGAGGACAAACAGGTGATCGTCAGATAGGGGGTGGGGGTTTAAATTGAGGGTGAAAAGAGTGAAGGGATTAAGAAATACAAATTGGTAGTCACAAAATAGTCACGGGGACATAAAATACAGCATAAATAATATAGTTGATAATATTATATAATAATAACTATGTATGGTGTCAGGTGGGTACTAGACTTAGCGGGGAGATCACTTTGTAAATTATGTAAATGTCTATCCACTATGCTGTACACCTGAAACTAATATAATATTGAATGTCAGCTATAATTGAAAATTAACAAAAATAAATAATATAACTTTGGAACTTTTTCAGAACACTGGCTTATAAATTTCAAATCTATAACTTTTCATGTATCTGAGGAAACTAAAAACTAAAAACTAAACTGAAACTAAAAAAATAATAATTGTGAAGCATTTATCCATTGGAAAAAAAACTTGTAATGACTGGTAACAAGTATTAGCCTAAATACTCGCTTACACAAGAGAATTGTTTTAATTTAAAATATTTGGATTTAAAATATATTAAGCCTTTTTCATTAGTTGTTAAAATATAATTTTAATATTTTCATTACTATGATAGACAATTAATGATATCACATGACTTTTCATTTATGAGGTTTTTTTTTTTTTTTTTTTACTGATGTGGGGTCCTTAAAATATTGCTTTTGATACAGGCCATTATTTACAAAATGTGCTCACAGGACTTTTAATTGTGCTTTTCAAAGTATTTTTTGATACTACTAAGTTTTGCTGAGGTTTTTATTTTCTTTCTCTGGGAAAAAGTCCCTCCCCCTCTAATTTAGATAATTACCCTAAAACTTGTAACTCAGGTCCTCTGATTATTGATTAAGTAACTCAGGTCCTCTGGTTACTGATGAAGGATCACTGAAGCTTAACCTGTGGTTCACTGTAAAGAGAAATTACCTTACCTTAGGCCAGGCAGGGCCATTGTAGTAATGGAGAGGAGGGGACCCTTAACCCAGAGCTTGCTTTCTTTAAGTAATGTATTAACCAAGTCTGTCTTTCTTTATTAAGCTTATTCTGTCATTTAATAAGAAAATTAATAATAATAATGTTAATAGATATGTGAATTAAATAACAAGTTTGCATTTTTCTTTCTTCCTTGTCTAGGGACTGGGCAGCATTTTGGCAGGATACATCCTCTGGCAGGAGAACTCAAGATCCCTTCTGACTGAGACAGAGAGGGAAAGAGCTCCATGAAACCAAAATAGGCAGGAACTACAACCCTCCTCAGCAGGAAGCAGATACAGAAGAGGAGACTTCCAGTCCCTCAACATTCACACTGTTAAGTAATTAGTCAGGCACAAGCTACAGGAGTGAAGGCCCAGCTCTATATCCATAGAAACTTCCCTTGAAGACTTTCTTTAAGGACCTCCCAGAAATACCTCCCTTTTAAGGTTATAAATTATCCCAAATCCAGAACACAAAGGCCATAACAGCTGCTGGCGAAACCAGGTACAAACGCCTGTGCAGAAGATACTATCCTAATTTGCCCACAATCTAATGCTCATTATACTACCATTATAATACTATGTTTATGCCTGGAAGTTCACAAATCTAATTATAACAGATTGAATTCTGGGTAAGCACATGAGCAGTAGGAAAAAGTTATATAGCAGTTAACTGTCAGTCAAAGTGACCTCACATATGGATCATCTTGGACTTCCAATCATGGCCCAAATATAAACAGACTTTCCCACTTCTTTATTGTTACAGTGCTCCTTGCTAAAAAACCACTCCTCCTTTTAGGATATATTGTCTTATCTCTTCACCTCCCAAATTCCACAGGGCTGCAGCCTCCTTCTAAAATGTACCTTCACCAAATCTTACTTTTTCTAAACCTCGCCAATCTGTAATTCTTTGCTGCATCAACAGAGAAGAACCGAGGGACAACACACTATGCCACTGTCCATTGTCTTCCTCTTCCTTCTCCAACTCCAGATTTCACCTCACCCCAGTGGAGACAATATTAATAAGAAGAGGTTCATAGCTCTTAGAAAGAAGTTAGGCAGGAAAGATATAGAGGGTTTTGGATCTGCCTGCAAAACGTTGAGGCCATCCTGTTCTAGAAAAGGCCTACCCCAGTCTGCCCAAAATTAAGTAATCCAAAAGGCATTTTTAGGCTAAAAGATAACTTCCACAAAGAAACAGGAAGGCAGAGAATCAGGTACCAGTTTAAGCCGGTCACTCACACCTGAGCAACTGAGA
>NW_011888838.1:7619348-7671106 GCF_000151845.1 Pteropus vampyrus
AAACCAGGTACAAACGCCTGTGCAGAAGATACTATCCTAATTTGCCCACAATCTAATGCTCATTATACTACCATTATAATACTATGTTTATGCCTGGAAGTTCACAAATCTAATTATAACAGATTGAATTCTGGGTAAGCACATGAGCAGTAGGCAAAAAGTTATATAGCAGTTAACTGTCAGTCAAAGTGACCTCACATATGGATCATCTTGGACTTCCAATCATGGCCCAAATATAAACAGACTTACCCACTTCTTTATTGTTACAGTGCTCCTTGCTAAAAAACCACTCCTCCTTTTAGGATATATTGTCTTATCTCTTCACCTCCCAAATTCCACAGGGCTGCAGCCTCCTTCTAAAATGTACCTTCACCAAATCTTACTTTTTCTAAACCTTGCCAATCTGTAATTCTTTGCTGCATCAACAGAGAAGAACCGAGGGACAACACACTATGCCACTGTCCATTGTCTTCCTCTTCCTTCTCCAACTCCAGATTTCACCTCACCCCAGTGGAGACAATATTAATAAGAAGAGGTTCATAGCTCTTAGAAGGAAGTTAGGCAGGAAAGATATAGAGGGTTTTGGATCTGCCTGCAAAACGTTGAGGCCATCCTGTTCTAGAAAAGGCCTACCCCAGTCTGCCCAAAATTAAGTAATCCAAAAGGCATTTTTAGGCTAAAAGATAACTTCCACAAAGAAACAGGAAGGCAGAGAATCAGGTACCAGTTTAAGCCGGTCACTCACACCTGAGCAACTGAGACCATAAAGACCTCCAACTCGCCTCGGTCTCCTTATGCCCAGAAGTTCATTAAAATCATTATAACAGACTGAATTCTGGGAACAAACATGAGCAGAAAGTAAATGATGAGTCACTGAGTCTCATTCATTTTAAATATCCATTAAGAAAGCCCACTCCTCTAAGAAAAGTAACCACCCACAGTAAGTAGGGATAAAAACCCCAAAGCCTTTGCTAATAGGCCCTTGAGCTACCCTTCTCTTTCTTGGGCCACTTCTATGTCTGAAGGTGTACAGTTGCTTTACTCTCCCTTCCAATAAAGCTATTCTTTTGCTGCTGTACTTCAGTGTCTCGCTCAATTCTTTGTTCGAGACATCAAGAGTCTGGATAAAGTGTCAAGGGGAACAGAACACCACTCTTGGGTAATACTTTGGTAATAAATCCAAAGGAAAAGACAAAACGATGTATAAGAGATCATAGTGAAGTGGTTATTTATTAAAGTGACAACAAGAGAGTATATGTGAAAAAATAAAAAGCTAAAATCCTGTTTCAAACTCCTTTAAGAAGAATGAATTTCTAGAAATTTGAAGAACACAACACTGTAGTGGTTCTCTGATTTAATGATTAAAAAGATTGACTACACATCGTGGTGAAAAATATTTCATATAGTCAAAATATTTCTGAAATAGGAAATAAAGCAGTCATCAGTGGGAAATGTATTTATCTAGTATCCATATAATACATTGTCTTTGGGGATCTTGAGAAGTACACAAAAGCAGATTATGAAAACAGTATTTTTCTCATGATCTGATTTTCATATTCCCATATTCAGAATTTTTAAGAACTCATCCTAGCAGTGAACCATGCAAGAATATTCCTTTGAATTAAATTCAAATACTGAGTAGGCGACTAATAGCCTTTAAAATTATTTTAGCTTAATAAACCTAAAATTAGTAGAGCAGACTACCTCAACACACTTTTAAATATGAAACATAATCATAAATTTATGACAAGAAATCTGGACCTAACAATTCCCAAATATTTTCCCTTTTATGGCAAAACACCCATACTACAATTTTCCATTTCTTATTCCCTAAGTCTTCAATTGTTGAATTTAGTTTTATATAAAATATGGGCACTTTAAAGAGAGTTGATAAATCACTTACCAGATGCCTGTCTTGAGGAGCTGGAGATCCAGATTTTGTTTCTACAGTATTTGGTTAATGGAAGTTTCAGTAATATGTTGTTTCAGTTAACCAAGATAATCTGTTTTGTACATTAGGAAGGAAAAGGATAAAGTCTGTAGAGTTGCATAATATTAATGATTAACTGGTACAAGTCTGTAGTTGTTTTAAACATTACAGGCTTAAGAGAAAGCTTTTTGTATTCGCTTGTGGGAAGAAATAGAATAAAACAAAAAGCCCATGGAAAGCATCTGGAATTAACTGCTATCACATAATGTATTGCAAATAAAGGCTTTTTACATTTATTTTTAATTTTGCTTTTGATTTCAACTATAAAGTCAAGTAAAACATAGGTGGCTATAAAACACACGGCTCCAGTGCTCCTATTAGAAACCTTCACTTAACAGTTACTGTACTGGCAAGTTTGACAATCAAGAGCGTGCTCCTTGGGTAGAGCAAAGAGAAAAAGAAATGCAGCCAAGAAAAAGTGGAGTACATTCTATACCTTAAATTATGCCTGTACCATCCTGAGGCAAATCTGTATATCACCTTTCCTAGTCACCTGGTAATAGTGATGAATGTAGTAAAAAGGCCTGTTTCAACATAGAAAAACTGGTTTGAGACTTTTGTCCTTATTCATGTTATCAAAATACTTTCTCTGACATGGTTCCTTTTTGTCTTCTTTTTTTAACTTTTATTTTAATTAATTTATTTTTTAAATTTAATTTTATTATTTGTTTCAAGTATACCATGTATTGATTAGACATTTATATAGTTTATAAAACGATCCCCCTAATTGCTCTTTCTCTTCTCTGGCTCTCCACCTAGCCATTACATTAATGCTAACTGCATTTCCTATGCCGTACTCTTCATCCCCATAGATGACCATCTATCATTTGCTAATTTGTACTTCTGAGATCATGATGCTGAAAAGGGGCAGTTTTTAAAATCTATGAGCTCATAGATCTGTACAATAATGGAATTTGAAGTTGAAACCTTTCATTCAACAAAATATGAAGATGTAAATATTTTATACTATCATCCTCTATGAATGTCCTAAACATATTTTCTTTGAATCCAATGGAAAAATTTAGATTAAAATTTTTTCTTGTAGTCTGCTTCATGGAAGAAACCAAGAAACAACCAGAACATCACATTGCTGCAGAATTATAGGAAGGCAAAACAACTGGAAGCAATTAGATGCTTTTACAGATTAGTCTGAAAAACAAGAGAAGAGTATTTCTAGTTTGCTTCTGCACATACCTTGCAAACAGAAAATTATCCTCAGGCTCTCAGCATGCCTCATTTCTGCTCTTTGCAGGAAATTAGAGATTTATGTTCTAGAAAAATTGTAATAGAGGGATATAGCTTTAGGGTCACTAGATATAGTGGAGAAAAGTATGTCATAATGAAAACAAGGAAATTAAGTGATAAGATCCTTTCATCTGATTTGATTGAATTTTGCCCAGAATCCTGTTAATGTAACCCATACACATCAGCCTCCCAGGGCATAGACCAGAATGGAAAAAGGTGGAGAATAAATCTGAAGGAGTAATCTAATAATATCCAGCACTTGTTGCATGTTTCAGAGGGCACACCCTAACCAAACCCTGAGTATTAATTTTCTAAAAAGCATTGCCAATTTGATAGCTGAAACAATATTTTAAATATTTTTCTGTAGGGTTACATTTTATAAATAAACATTCTCTTAGTAATAAATACAAATTTGCAGAACCTACGAATGTGTAGGCATATATATATATATATATATATATATATATATATATATTACATGTTTGATTATACACAGAGAAATCAGAAACATAAACCAAGATTGAAACAAATGGAAAGACATGCTTTAGTCTAAAGATGGATTTACATAGCATGAGACTATGAGTTTTTGAGGGAGGATATCACATCAGTGTTTCAGAACACTATTCTGGTTCTGAAAAGACTGAACCCATGGGCAAGATATCTCAAAGCATAAATTTCTAGTTTCTCATAACTACACTAGCTTCGGCGGTATGTAGTATGGATAATCATTAAGGTATGGAACAATTTCATGTTTTCACCATGGCCCAGGAGTCTCAAATGTTTCAATACTTTGGGCCAAACACTGGGAATCTCAGAGGACTTCAAGTGGGTACTATGTGATGAATTCATAACCATTTTCATTAGAAGAAAATGAATAACTCTGAGTTTTAGGTGTAGCAGGGGGTTAAGAGTGAAACTGGGAAGCGCTTAAACTTTTGATAATGTAATTTTCCTGCAATTTTTCAGCAGTTCTGATTATGAAAAGCTATAAAAAGGTAAGAGAAGACCATGGGAGTTGATTATATCGATGTTGGAAAATTCACTAAGTGTTTTCCACGTTGAAAGAAGTATACTTTTCTGCTCAACGATTTTGAACTTAGCTATGTCTTTGGTTCATTAAATGTAACAGAAGTGAGAACACACCAATTATGCTTTAAGAAACACTGAATCTTACAATGGATCTCTTGTTTTTTACTCCTATCCTATTCTGTTCTGTTCTGTTCTACTCCTATTCCATTCCATTCCATTCCATTCTATTCTATTCTATTCTATTCTATTCTATTCTATTCTATTCTATTCTATTCTATCTTTTTATTGTCTATTTTTAGAATAAACATGTCTCACAAAGGAACTGCTCTTTAAGCCTGCATCTCAGAATGAAAAACATATGCATTCATTCATCTATGGATAGACACCTTGGGTGCATACATCTTATCAAATTAGTGTTTTCATTTTCTTTCAATAAATACTCAGAAGTGGAATTTTTGGGTCATATACTATATCCATTTTAAGTCTTTTGAGGAACCTCCATACTGTTTTCCATTGAGGCTGTACCAGTTTGCAGTCCCACCAGTGGTGTGCAAGGATTCCCTTTTCTCCACATATCACCAACACATGTTATTTGTTGACTTTTTGATAATAGCCATTCTGACTGGTGTGAGGTAATATCTCATCATGGTTTTAATTTGTATTTCCCTGATGATTAGTAATGTTGATCTTTTCATATGTCTGTTGGCCATCTGCCTGTGTCTTCTTTGGAGAAATGTCTTTTCATGTCCTCTGCCCATTTTTTAATCAGAATGTTTATTTTTTATTATTGAGTTATATGAGTTTCTTACACATTTTGAATATCAACCCATTATTGGATATGCCATTTGCAAATATATTCTCCCATTTAGTGGATCGTCTTTTTGTTTTGTTGGTTTCCTTTGCTGTGCAGAAGATTTATTAGTTTGATATAGTCCCATGTGATTATTTTTGCTTTTGTTTTCCTTGCTTGAGAGGATGCGTCCAAAAAGATACTAACTTAATGTCAGATACTTTATTTCCTATGTTTTCTCCTAGATGTTTTATGGTTTTAGGCCTTACATTTAAGTCTTTAACCCATTTTGAGTTATTTTTGGTGTATATGGTATAAGAGAGTGGTTCAGTTTCATTTTTTTGCAAGTAGCCGTCTGGTTTTCTGAATACCACTTGTTGAAGAGACTGTCATTACTTTAGAGTATATTTTTACATCTTTTCTTATAGTTAGTTGACCATGTAATTTGTTCCATTGATCTCTGTATGTGTTTTTATGCCAGTGCTATACTGTTTTTGTTATTATAGCTTTGTAGTATACTTGGAGGTCCATTCATAGATGAATGGATAAAGATGTATTGTGTGCATAGAATATTATTCAGCAATAAAAAATAATGAAATATTGTCATATGCAACAACATGGATGGATCTAGAGGATATTATGCTAAGTGAAATACCATATGGTTTCACTTATATGTGGAATGTAAAACCAAAATAGACTCATAGAAACAGAGACCAAAGTGATGGTTATCAGAAGGGAGGTGATGTGGGGATGAGTGAAAAGGAAAAGGGGAATATATTTATATAATATTGTGATAAATTTACATAGTGACAGATGATTACTGGAGTTGGTGGGGTGATCACATTTTATGATATGGAGGTGTAAGATCACTGTATTGTACACATATTGAAACTAATATAAATCAATATAGGATTATATGCAACTACATTTAAAAAATAAATTAAAAAAAAAAACTTGCTTCCAACAATGTGGCCATCTAGATATTCTGAAAGACAATCAAAAAAGAACAACTAAGTTCTGGATAAAAGATAACTTTTGGTACATTCCTAGGCTTTCTAAAAATAGACATCTTACATTTCTAAAAATAGAAGAAAAATTATTATCTAGAGGAGGGGCTGGCAAACTACAACCCTTAGGCCAACTCCACATTTCCATTTGTTTTTGTAAATAAATTTTTATTTTAACAAAGTGTCACACTCATTTATTTATGTGTTGTTTCCTGCGACTGCTTTCAAGTTAATGACAGAGTTGAATTGTTGCAACAGCGAGCATATAGTCTGTAAAACTGGAAATACTTTCTATCTGATTCTTTACAAGAAAACAACAGTTTCAGGAATATTATAGTGTTTCTGTATATTCAGCATTCATTTTCCCCTATTATTCACCACTTACACTACTATGGTACATTTTTTACACATTAATGTATTAATATTGATACATTATTCTTAACTAAATTTCATACTTTATTAGAATTTTTTGAGTTTTTACTTAATGTCCTTTCTTTGTACCAAGATCTCATCCAGATACCATGTTACATTTATGAGTTGTGTATCTTTAGATCCCTCTAGACTGTGATGGTTTCTCAGATTTTCCTTTTTTTTTTTTTTTTTTTTTTTTGATGATGTTGACAAAACAGGTATGCTGGTCATATAGCGTGTATATTTTCTTTCAGTTTGGGTTTATCTGATGTTTTCATCCATGATTTTACAATGATTATAGGTTTTGGGGAGAAAGGCCAGCAAGATAAAGAGCCATTTCCGTCATATATCAAGGATCTCTATTATCAACCTGTCTGATCATTGATGATATTAACTGGCTGGGGTAGCATTTGCCCAGTTTCTCTACTGTAAAGTTTCTCTCTCATCCTTACCCTACCCATAACCCCTTTCATACTTTTTAGAAGGAAATCACAATGCAAATCCCACAATTAAGGGATGTGATAGAAGTTACACATAGTTAGTTGAAATTCTTCTGTATAGGATATTTATCTATTTTCCTCCATTTAATTATTTATTCAATCATTTACTCATATCGGCGTGGATTTGTGGATATTTATTTTATACTGTTGGTTATAATTCAGTACAATTTTATTTATTTTGTTGCCCAAATTGAATTCTCAGGTATTTTAGTCACATAAAAAATTCTATTGCATTGGTTCAAATTATGTGCAATTATAACCCTCATAAATAAATGCTTACTGAGCACTTCCTAGTTCTAACATGGTATCAATTAATTAGTTAGTTAACAAGCATTTATTAAGTGCTTCTAAGTGTCTAACATTTGGCCTGAAAGCATTATTCAGGAGATTTAATGATTTGGAAACCTTAAACACTAAGGTAACCAGAAATCTCTAGCTTTCTTAGAAGCATGGAACATAAGCTACACTGGCTATCCTTGTGTACCTCACCATATGGTACTATCCTAGTTCTTCATTTCTAGCCCACACACACTTTAAAACCACTTTGAGAAAGATTCCAAAAAATATTAAGAGGGTTAAAGAGTTTATTTGAATTTTAAGCTAGATCTCAACCCCCTTCCTTCTCCAAGGAAGTTACAGAAATGTATGGACAAGCTGTGGGGGGTGGGGAGGAATGTGATTGGTCCAAACTTCAGTCAGGCCAATTTGGAATATGTTGGTTTACCAAGAACTAAAGTTAGAAAGATAAGTGAGTTTATTCTTATTTAGTTACATGTGGGTGACACCAACTATGAGTTTTATAAATTATGAAATTAAAAAGCTTTTATTATATAATTTAAGGTTAAATTAAAAAAATCATGACAAAATGGTCATTTAAGAGAAATAACAATTGTTGCCTTCAATGATTTAGATTCTGTTTCTTATTCCACCACAACTAATCTTAACATTTCTCAAAACTCTTCATTTTTTTATAATGCAAAACTGTTATACTTTTTTTAGAAAAATTAGCTTTGATTCTTAAAGATTCTTGAAGAGGGTGTTCAGAAATTCCTAGACTTTTCTCAGAAAAGTAAGAAAACAAACCTTTTTTATTTCTCCTTAGAGCTGACCTTCTAGGTTAGGAATTAAGGATATAATATTCTACTAAAAGCCCATAGTAATATTTTCATTATCTTGTGTGTCATCTGATTCAGATAAAGGAAGCACTGACATTTAAAAATAAATGTAGTATAGGAAAAAAGTTATCAATAGAATGAATATAGAAGAATAGAAGACATAAGCCAAAACAATTTTATGTAAAAAATAATTTTTTCCTTTTGTTGTTGTTTTATTTTATTGGCAAATATCACGTTATTTAAAACTTTAATTTATAGAGCTTACATTAACTGCATTATGTGTAAGACAGAAGAAACTCTAAAGTATAATTATTTTAAATTAGCTGAAGACACTCAAACATAAATAACACTCGGGAGTATTCATAGACATCTGGAGATCAGTTCAGTTATGGCCAAAATTTACATTAGATTAAGGTAAACTCCAAATTAAACCATTTTCTAAAAAGTGAAAAAATTCAGGAAGGAAATAATAGGTATAATTATGTTCCCAAATTTACTTATTTATTTTTGTTCTTTTTCCCACTGTTTTCAAAGTTCATATATATAATAAAGATACTACTAAATGAGAAAAAAGCTAACATAACAATAAAGAATTTGAAATGCTTGATTATTTTTAATGAGTCTCTGACAAGTCAAACTATCTCTGTATTACTATATCATTCTATAGATTATAGCTTTGTGTAATATTTGTAAAAATAAGGCAAAAGAGGAGAAGTAGAAAGAGCAGAAGGAGGAGATGGAGAACATGAAAGAGAAGGAAAGGAAGAAGATAAAGAAAAAGAAAAAGAAAACACAAAATGAAAAGATAATAGCAGAAAAAAATCCTTTAGGTTTCTTTATATGAAGATCTCAATAATCATGTGAACTTGACTTTCAGATGACTCCTTCTCTACCAATCTCATATAAGAAACTTTGATGAATGATGAGAAGAAAGCTTTAATCTAAGATATTTAAGAAAACTCTTCTTAGATCTCAGTCCTTAATTTCAGTGTAGACCCCTTCATTTGCTGCTCATAGTGCCTGTCAAATTTCTCATTCAGGGCTACTGTAAAGTGATTCTTCCAGTCCCCTGCTATCCCTGTAACAAAAGAGAAAAACAATGCATATCAGGTCTTCAAGCCAGAATCATGAAGTTTTCTAATATTCATCATTGTCATTAATATCTAATCAAATTTTATTCTTGTGACTATCAATTATAAGAACAAAATATATACCATAACTAACATACATATTTGAGCTTGCACAGAAGTATTTGTTGTGATTGTTAAAACAACAACAAACAGCATTTTTTTTTTCTTTGACTCTTCCCTCTAATGTTACTTCACTGAATTTTCTTCTCCAATTTCCTCTCAAATGTTGGGGCTTCTAAGATGAGATCCATGTTTTACCCATTTCCAAAGTATTAAATATTATCTTCATGCTGATAACACTCAAATCCAGATTTTTGTTTCCATATCCAAATGTCTACATGATATTGTCACGTGGATTCCATACAAGTATCCCAAATTCAACTAGTTCAAAAGTTAATTCATTTTCTTCCCCATCAAATTGTGTTTTATTTATAATAGTCTGATTAATGATAACACTAGGTATCTAGGGCATAAACTTGGAAGCTGTCCCCTCGACCCCTACATCTATTCTTTATTTATATTCAGACTTCGTTCATACTCATTACCTTCATTCCATTTCTGCTGCACTGGCAGAGAAACTTCTCAGTGTTTTCCACCTGGTTTATTACAGTAGTCTAGCAGGCCCTTCTCTTTTGCTTTTCATCACATCCAACCCTCCCCTGGCAGAAGGAAGTCACTTGTATTTTAAATTAGTCAATAATTCACTTACCCCTTTGGGTCAAGAAGCTCTAAACTTTCCCAGTGAAATAATCCAAAAAAGCAAAAGAGAGAAAATTTGTGTCCTGGGTAGGGCCTCAGGGTATAGCAGTAAGTAGCCCTTAACAAGCATGACAATTAAATTCTAATGTTTTATCTTAAAAATATATGTGCGCAGTATGGGAAAAAAGACTGAGATAATCTAAGAAATGGATCATTAAAATGTAATCTGTGTGTTAACTCTCTTTTCAGGGGTTCCCTGTTTTTACCCAGTGGCAGGTTTGTTATTCCTATTATTTTAAAAATTCCCTAGCCTTCTCACTTACAATTTAATTCAAAGAGCAAGATTTTATCTATTCTGTTTCTAAAAAAAAAAAAAAGATATTTTCTCACTTTTTTCCTCAGTACATAACAGTATCAGTAAGACCAGATGTCCTAATACTCTACATATCCTACATGCCTTTGGATTTATAAACTGACTATATCTCATCAGACTACGCCTTTTCTCAATAGAATGTCATTTCATTGCATTTTGATTTTTTGCTAAACAGAGCCATATTTGCTACTATGGGCTTTGAAACTTAGTATTTTTTATCAGTTTTATTGTATAATTGACATATAAAGAACTGTACATATTTAATATATATATAATTTGATGAATATGGACATTTGCCACTTAGTCTTGAAAAATGCCTGCCACTTGGTCAAGGAAAAACTGACTAATTATTCAAAGCTTGTTTCCTCATCTCAGATAATAATAAAAGCTCATTTCTGAGTCTCTGATTAAAGTGTAAAGATAATTTGAATTTTTAAATTATATATGTTTATATAACGTACATGATAGAGCATCAAGGCACACAGGCTTAATAAATGATAGTAGAATGTGCTATTAGTGCTGGGGTTGAGGCTGTAGTGACTGTTGGTTACTTTAAATATAATATGCTGCATATTCTAAGTAATCATCAGTAATAGCAAGTTATTATTAGTGTTAGTAATAGTATTAGCGTTTTATGCCTCTGAAAAACTGGTAACTCAATAGAGTCCTCAAATGTGAAATAGTTCTGAAGAAAACAGAATCCACAGGCATAAATAATCTTCAATAGGTGTTTGCCTATAGCTATTTCAACTTGTGACTTTTTATAGCAATAGAGGCTAATCTCATGATTAAATCACCTTTTCTCATGAAAGGCGATATTTTTTGGTTCATGACTTCATCCGGTAATGTTGTGTAATTGGTAAATGGATTGTTTTTCATCTCTTGGAATGAAGTATGTTGTACAATCTTGTCCACAAGCTCCTCTGATGCTTCCTTTCCAAGGAATTGTATCAATTTTATCACCTCTCTTCTGATATCCTAGAGAGAAAAAAATAATTGTTTTGAAGACTCAATTAATAAAAATTGGATACATTACTATTTGAATTAAAAAAGGGAGAGAGAGAAAGATTTATCATTTTTCCCTCCACTGGTATTGGAATTGGGCTTCTATTGAGGAAAAACACTTCTCGGGGAAGTGGTATTTTTTTAACTTCTCTAAGCATAATTTTCCTCATTCATAAAATGGACATAAAAGACACTTCACACCATATAATTTCTTCCCCATATACAAAATACCACTTTCTTACACCATATACAAAAACCACTTTCTTGTATCATATATAAAAAATAAACTTAAAAAAGAACAAATACTTAAATATAAGACTTGAAATAATAAAACTTTTACAAGAAGATATAAGCATTAAACTCTTTGACATGAGTGCTAGCAATACCTTTTTGGATATGTCATCTGTTAGGCAAGGGGAACAAAAGGAAAAATAAACAAATGGGACTACATTAAACTAAAAAGCTTCTGTGCAGTGAAGGAAACCATCAATGAAATGAAAAGACTGAATGGATGAAGATATTTCTAAATAATATAGTCAATAAGAGGTTAATATACAAAATATATAAAGAACTCATGCAACTCAACATTGAATACGAACAATCTGATTAAAAACTGGGAGAAGACATGAATGAATAGACATTTCTACAAAAAAGACATACAGATGGCCATAGACATCAAAAGATTCTAAATATTATTAATGATCAGAGAAATGCAAATCAAAACCACAGTGAGACATCATCTCATACTTGTCAGAATGGCTATTACCAAAAAGTCAACAAATAACAAGTGTTGGCAACGATGTGGAGTAAAGGGAACCCTCATGCACTGTTGGCGGGAATGTAAATTGGGATACCCACTAAGGAGAACAGTATGGAGACTTCTCGAAAAATTAAAAATAAAACTACCATACAACCAGCGATTTCACTTTTAGGTATATATCTGATGAAAATGAAAACACTAATTCAAAAACATATATGCACCTCTATGTTCATTGTAGCATTATTTACAATAGCCAAGATATGGAAACAATATGAATGTCCATTGATAGACAAATGGATAAAGATGTGGTACACATACACACACAAGAATATTACTCAGCAATGAAACAAGGAAATCTCACCATTTGTGACAGCATGAATGAAACTAGAGGGTATTATATTAAGTGAAATAAGTCAGAGAAAGACAAATACTGTATAATTTCACTTACATGTAGAATCTAAAAAAAAACATGAACAAATAAAAGAAACAGATATAGATGCAGAGAACAAACTGATGGATACTAGAGGTGAAGAGAGTGGGGAGATGGGTGAAAAAGGTGAAGATGAGTAAGAGGTACAAACTTCCAGTTATAAAACAAATAAGCCATGGGGATGTAGTGCACAGCACAGGGAATATAGTCCATAACTTTGCATATTGATAGATGGTTATTAAACTTCATAGTGTTCATATTGTAAGGTATATAAATGTTGAATCACTGTATTGTACACCTGAAACTCATATCATACAGTATGCCAACTATACTTTAGTAAAATTTTTAAAAAAGATACTTCAAAGGTTATTAGAACACTAAATGAGATGATGTTTGTAAAATACTTATTGCAGACTTTGATGCATAGTACATGCTTAATAAATAAATATCTATGAATATTTATATACACTCTCAAAGACTACAGTCCCCTGTGATAGATCAAGTTTTGAGTTGAAAATATGCAGGCAAATTCAATTTTTCTCCTAATTTATTGGTGTAACTAGTGAAAAATGAAATAGAAAGATTAAGAAAATGTGTAAAAAGTCAAATATTCAACATGTAAAATCATCTGTAATATATGAACTATAGCTACAAATATCTCCATCTCTATCTATGTCATTCCTACAGTGTACTCTATTATCTAGATTAATCACTCGAGGCAATTATTTATAATACAAGCTATAATGCTAATTCTGGTGTGTAGTTTCCTCTACATAGAATGCTGTTCTCAAATTCTCTGTCTTACCATTATAGCTTGCCTATTAAACTTCAGCATAAGTATCACCTTCTTTGGGATGATTTCTTTGACTATTCCAATTTGAGTTAGATAACTCTGTTTTCACTCCCATAAATTTTCATATAAGTCTATTGTGCTATATCATTATTCTCATAATATTTTATTTACTTGTCCATCTTCCACAAAAAAAAGGTTGTGTCTCTATGTATAATGCTTACATGTCTTATTCTGTTTCTGTTTGATATATTGTAGAAACAAGAGAACATTTGCTTATTTATTCTTAGGCTCCTTATTGATTCAGATATAAAGCAAATCTAAACCTGGTCCTTATTAACCAAAATGGGGAGTGAATTGACTTAAACAATTTTTTTCTTTTGAGGGGGGGCACAGGTTGAGATGATTGGATTAACTAATAAATTTTGTTTGTGTGCCTTTTAAATTTACTGTCTTCAATACTCTAGTTACAGAACATGGCATTAGATAACAATAACTACAGATGATGGCTGTTTCTCATTCAAATGTGTTCTAGTGTTAAATTCTATAAAGAAATTATAATTCAACTTCTAAAATATTACAATTTTATTTTAAATGTGTTTATCAAAACAGCTCTGGGATTACAGCAACATGGGTTTTAATAATTGTACAAAGATGTGAACAAAATGTGGATATCAATTGCTTTCTTGATGCTAATGAAGGAAAGAAGACATTTCTTGTCTTTTAATAAAGAGATTCAGTATTTTGTCTGTCTTTTAAAAAGTTATTTAATATCTGTGCTTTAAAGAATAAAAATGAATACAGCACCCATTACTTACTACCCAATTTATGGAACAGAACATTCAAAATTTATTGAATTTTTCCATTTGCAAGTTCTCAACTGCCTTCCTCTCAAGTTCTAGTTCCATTCCCACAAACGAGATCAACAAAAGACCTGCTGGCCTAAATTGACCTAATCAATTTTGTGCTTTACTTTATAGTTTTGATATTTATGTGTATATCTCTAGACAACATTGTATATGCTTTTATTTTACCCAATTGATGTATATATTTGAAGTTTATTCCTCTACTGCAATATAATATTTAATAGGAGTACACTAATATACACCATGTATTTATTCTTCAGTTATTTTTGTATTGGAATTATTTTTAATGTTTAAATTTATGGAGAACAGTTCTATGAAGATTTTTGTACATATAACCTAATGTATACAAGTCAGTTTCTCAAGAGTATATATCTCCTAATGAAATTTCTGGGTCTTAAGTTATGTATGCTCTTTGTAGGTAATAAGTTGTTTCCATAATGTTTGTATCTTTTTACATTACTATCAGCAGTGTGTTACTTCTTACTAACCCACATCCCTAATGTTTATTATTGTTAGACTTTTTAATTGTTGTCAGTCTAGTGGGTGTGAAATGGCATCTCATAGTAATTTTTATTTTGAATTATCCTGATTACTAATGAAGCTAGAGAAAAACTAGATTATAAAGACATTTTGAGGCCATCAGACTTTTGCATATTACTGTTCCAAGCATTCTTTTTTCTCATTTTTGAAAATTTGAGTTGATATATGTGAGACCTTATCATTCTATCCTACATAGCCATTATTCTTTTTCTAAAGTATTCTATTTATCTCAGTGTGGTAACTTCTATGGAATTACCTTAGCTTCATCTTCCACATTACTAATCCATGATTTAGCCATGTCTTATTTGTTATTTAAACCATCTCTTAATTTCCAATTTTAATTTTTTATGATTTTAGAAATTACTTTGCTATTTTTTCCAGTCTGACTTCTTAATTTTAGTAGCCTCTTGATTTTTTTGTAAAATTTTTAATTTTTTCTTTTATTTCTTTAACATATTAAGCACAGTTATTTTGAAGGTCTTATCTAATAATTCCAAGATCTATTTGAATTTGGAGACCAGTTGACTTTTCTTTTCCATTATGATTCCTTGTGTATATGTGTCTGTGTGTGTATGTACGTGTTTGTTGTTTTACTTTGTTTTAGAAACTCAAGTTCTTTCAAATTTTAGCTTTGGTAATTTTGTAAGGCGTGGCTTTAAACATTTATTCACAGAAGATTTTTACTTACTAGCTTTAAATTTGTGCTAAAATATTTGAATTGTAACTTTTGAAGGTGGCTACATCATTTATTTAAAGGAAGATTTTGTATTTAGAGTGTTGTCAAATTCTAACATTTAGAAATTACTAAGTTGCCCATATGTTTTCAGTTTCTCACCTCTTTCATGTCTTCATAGAAAAGAAATAGCACATGTGGATTCTTTCTCAATTCCCACCAAGATTTTGTATGTTCATACCAGGGCCCATAAGGAACTAAAATTAAAGATAAAAACAACATAAGGGCATAGTATCATCATTATACAGCTTGAAAATGAGTGTTAAAACAATAGTAGCAACAAATAAATATAAATAAATGATCAAGGAATGAAAACTAGAGGTCACACTTGTTAAGCAAATTTCCCTGCAGTGAGGCAAATTATGTTGAATAAACCATATACAGAAACATATCCTCAACTTCATGATGGCATGGTTTATGGCATAGAGAAAAAGTGAAGGAAATCCCTCTTCCATCAATTTGATTCAGAGCTTATGAAAGCATTTTTTAAACTGGTGTGGTGCAGTGTGTGTGTGTGTGTGTGTGTGTAAAATCAGGTTGTCAGTGAAGGGAGTTGAGTTTGTGAAACTATCAACATTTACACAGTAAGAATTCAGTGTAGGTCTCAAATTTGCCATTTATAAATTAGGCTTGGCAAATGAAACTATCAAGCATGTACTGGTTTATTACAGCAGTTTCTCGATAAGGGGTGTTCTCTTAAGAAACTTTAGTGTCATTCTCATTCTTAAAAAGTTAGAAGATTTTGGAGATGATATGTTATGAACAATTGTTGTTTCTTCCTTTCTCTTTCCTTATCTTCTTTCATGGGTATACAAGTGTTTCATGCAATAAGAAGCTGACTGAATGATATAATATTGTGTGAGTGAAGTATTCTGCTTTACATTAAAGCATTGCATACCTCTTCTGTTCTTTGACTTTATTGACAATTTTTCTTTACAGAAAGAGTTATATAATGATATTTATATAGTGATTTTATTCATCTATTTTCTGGAGGTGCAACCTTATCTTTCTCTGCCTTACTATGTGGATTTGATGATCTTGAGGGATATATTTTATTCATGATGCTTTTATATTTTATTCATGATGCTTTAACATAAATTTCCCAAAAGTAGCAACAGACGTAAAATACATTCTACTTTTAGTATATGTAAAAGTAGAATATATTTTACTATATTCTAAGCCTATGCTAAGCCTGATGAATATATTCTACTTTTATTGAGTCAACATTGCTTTCTATAGATATAAAACTTGCATGGCATCATTTTTCTTACAATTATTACTACAGGATGACAAAGGCCTTCCTCAGTTAATATTAAAGTCTCCAGAACCGTTTCTTCCTCAAATCTGAATATTCAGTTGTTTTAGTCTGGAGTTAAATAAAAAGGCAAAATTTTCCCAAATTTTTGTCCAAGTAACTCTTGTACTGTTCTGAGAACTCTAGCTGAATCATTCAGATTGTACACTGAGTAAAACGAGTAAGGACTTTGTAGATATTCAGTCTCCTTTGTGCATTCTGGCCCCTTGTAGCACCTAAAAATTTTCCTTGGAAATAAACGGGCATTCTCTCTCCTACATTCTCTTCCCCCTCTTAACCAACAGAGTTGTAATAACAATCTGTGAAATATCTTTCTAATTAAAAAAAAAAAAGACAAGAGAAAGAATTGGACACCCAACCGTTACCTCCAACTCCCAAACATACTTCTGTACATTTATTTTTAGGCATTGAACTGAACTGTCCATATTTTGCAATTTGTCATCCACATCTGGAAACCCTATGCTTGCTCTAAAGTTCAAGGGCATCTAGAACTTCTGTGTTTTAGTTAAGGATCAGGCAAGATCACACACCAGGAAAGACAACAAAACTTTTTGATCAGAGATGCCATTTGTTTTGTACCATGTACTTTGAAAGAATTTAAAGAATAGGAGCTGTTCTTACCTTGTCCATCCATGAATTTCTCCACAAACTCTGGAAAAGATCCAGGATTTGGATGATCAGTTACCATTAGAAAGAAGTAGTAATAAGAAACAGCTACATCTTTGGCATTCCGGCAAAGGTAAATCATCTAAGAAGGTAAAAAATATTAAATTACCTATTTTTTCAAAGATGGTGCCATTAAGATTTAAAAAGAAAACATTTATGCTTTTCAACTATAAATATAATATATGTTCATTTTAAAAAGTGTATAAAATTCTAAGGAAGAAAAATTTTTGATAACCTGAGGCGACAGCATCTTTTGTAGTGTTATTTAACATTTGTTCTCACTTTTTCATTTTTATGCCACTTTCACAATATAACACCTCGTTTGAGTATCACAATTCCATTAATACAAATTGGGCCAAATAGATTATTATCCCCAATTTATAAATGAAGAAAGTAAACTGAAATTAGTCAGAATACATTATTGAGAATAAATCAATGAGAGTAATGATTCGGTAAATCATTTCATCAACAATAAAGTCCCCCAATCTTTATACTATACCAACATTCTGTACATAAAGAAAAAAAAAGTCCTGTTGTTTCCTTACTCACAATCTTAAAAAAAAAAGTTTATGAGGGTCTATATGCACACTGATCTTAGTAAAAATGTAATCATATATTTTCATGTAATCTTATATCAATAAAATATAATCACAAACACGGAGTTTCTGTTTTACCTATGGAGGAAACACCAAAAATTGACAATCAGAAAGCATTGGGTTTAGTTGCTAGTTTTGGCACTAAGAAATTCTATCATCTTGTGCAAAGCGCCAATCATTTTGGACCTAAATTTCTATCTACTAAACAAGTCAGTTGGGTCAGATCTCTATTGTCTCTTTTAGGTCAGATACTCAATGCTGCAGGAAAAGTTCTGCAAAAGAAAACTCCTTCTCCCTGTGGTCGTCCACTTCAGACCTCAGGCACCTGAGCAGTACCACCGGGGAAGTCTGCTCTTGACTTCTCCACTGTTGATTGGATATGATTAGGCTCATTAACTTATCTTACTAAAGTCTCAAACAATTTTAAAGAAATCTTCTATTTTATTCTTAGAATTATGGATCTCAATTTTAAGATCCCACTATAAAACCTCCAATTACTAATGAACAAAAGCAAACTTTCTTTTTCTTATCAAAGCTATTATTAGCTGTTCTGAACTTTTCTAATTTACAACTCTCCCTAGTTCTTTTTGCCTACCAGTTGAATGGAACTCTGTCACTATATCCATGAATTTATTTCAGAATTTTCACCCCTTTGATTTTTTCTTGCTATTACTTCTGTCTTAAATATTCTCTGCATGTCAAAATACTATCCATATTTAAAGTTTGGCTCCCAGTTTTCCATGAAGCCTTTTATTCTTCCAGGCTGGAGGGCAGGACAGCAAAAGCAATCCCTCTTCCCCCAAACTTTCATTGATTTCTCTTATATTTATTTTGGCAGATCTTATTCTATACCCCAAACTTTTTAGTGCACATGTTTTTCCTTACTAGATTTTAGTAAAATCTAGTTCTTTCTTGAAGATATATTACTTTTACCACAGCTCTCAGTTTACCGTAATTCACTTGATCATAATTCATCTTTAAAATACTACATACCTCTCCTAGCTGATGACGTTTCTAAGTTTGCGATCATTCCCTTGATTTAATTAAAAGATTTTAACACCTGCCTCATAGTATCACTATTCCAAATCCTGTCATCATCCTGTGAAATTTTAGTATTTGTATGGATGATTCATCTGATTCTCTAGGTTCTTATACTCATTGATCATTACCTCTATTTTACGTCAGCCAACCACCTTTATAATCAGATTGTGAATCTTGTCAGTATCTTAAAGATTTCAGTTCTGGTGCCTTATCCTGCAGCATCCTGTTTTCTTCCAAGAAAGTTCTGCTCTTCCCTTCTTCCCTATCAGTTATTTCCAATATACCTTTCCTGCAACCACTCCTAGGCCTCAAATCTATTGCCCTCAATTATATATTATCTATTAACCTGTTTTCCCGCACTTTTTTTTATCACTTATATTTTCTGATCCACACCTTCATACATACTTTTACTAATAGTCTCAATCCATCTGTCTTCTTGTTCTCCAGTGAATCATCTTGGGAATACTCAGAACATAAATCCATCCAATTATTTACTACTTTTTGATGATCTCTGATATGGTAAGAAGTTTTGTGAAGATGGAGACTATTGTAAAAGCATAGTATCTATATTCATTTGAAAAGTTACCATCAAGACTATAATCCATTCTTCAAAGGGAAAAATATCTTGAAAAAATGGTAATAACACATTTAGAAAATATCCTGAAGACCATTTATGTATGGAATTTCAGCAGAATGTATGTGGACTAGCTAAGATTATTTAGGATAAAAGCAAACAAACAAACAAGAAACATTGAGATCTACAGAATTTTGGACCATGGATCTCCAGAAAAGATCAATTATATCATGTAATATCAAAGCACAAAATGGACATGTTTCATGACTGTGATAAATCTATTTTTTAATTAGTAATGATGGCATATAGTACTTTAATATCTCATATGTGTAGCATGGGTCATAGTGTATCCTAAAAAAAGCTAGAAAAGATGTTAAGGAACAGCTTCAGTAGTCCAAGACTTAATGTTTTGCCTGTACTTTGGGATTACTCATATGGATTTTTCTAAAAAGTGAAACTGATCATGTTATTCATCAACTTAACATGTCTATAACTCCTCATTATCATCAAATGGAGTCCAAACATATTAACTTGCCTTTGACATCTGTGATAATCAATCACTAGCTTATCTTCCTTCACTCATCCAGCCTATATGTACATTTGACTGTCCAGCTAAACCAGTTTCAAATCCCCACTGGGTTGCCTCTGGGATTGTATAGACGAACCACTATACATTCTGCAAATATTAGCTGAGATATTATTTGTTCCTGATGCTTTCCCCATCCTCAAAGTCTAGTCTAGAATTCTTCTCTTACTTGACCTATGACGATGCATCATCTGTCTTTTCTCCTCAATGGACTAAGTGCTTATGAAGACAAGGATTTCATGTCTTGTTAATTGTCATATTGGTGGTACACAATAGGCAATCGGTAACTAATTATTATATGGTATTTGTCAGGTTTATCCTTTTCTAGTTTATTTGCATTCCTCACAGTACCAAGCACAAAAGTTTGCAAAGGGAATACATTCAATACAATCAGTAATAACAACAAATGTAAAAGTAGCCACCATTTATTGTTTACAAAATACTAGGCACTATGTTAGGCAGTTTACAAGCATTATTTCATTCAAAATTTATAGCAGCTCCATGAGGAAGATGCTATTATTATCCTTCTCTTACAGATGAAGAAACTGGCTTAGAGAGTTTATTTGTATTTTGGTTTTTTTTAGAATCACCTCCAGAGTTGGAATTGAAATCTAGACACTCTGACTATACTGACTATAATTTACATTTATGAAATATTTATAGATTCAATGAAAGAATAAACAAACAAGTATGTATATGACACAGTTATGATTTGATCATTCTAAAATTTATTTGAGTTAGATAAACTTTTAAGAATACTTGACTTTGGTCACCTTACAGTTCTTTTCCCAAAATGAGGTTGGAAGAAGCTTCACTGACAGATGAGTCTTCACTATTCTAGGAGATGCCATGTGTTTTAATTGTTCTATTCCTGATTTTTAAAAAAATAAAGGTTAGATAACCTTGAAAATTATAAATATTCATATGGATTTTATAGGTATTATTAAAATAGAAGTAACTTTAAGATTCTATAATATTAATAATAATAAATGCTCACTATGACCAAAGTTTTGATAGAGGAAATAACAGAAAAACAATATATTCAAATAAAATTTTATCATTTTAGAAAAATTATTATTAACATTTTGGTAAACAGCTTTCTATATAAATATACCTACCTATATGCCCAAACCCACAGCCATTCAAATACCACACACAGAGGTAAAGTTTTTAATATTTTCTAATTACTGTTTGTTTTCAATGTTTTAGACTAAAACTGCAATATCAGGAAATATATGACATCCTAATTTTTTAATTAATTTTATAGTGTTAATATATCATTTAAAAATATTCTTTTGTGACAAATATTTATGGTGTTTCTAATTTTTTTGCAACAGTAAAACAATCTGTAATGAATATCCTTTTGCATAGATCTTTAAAAAATGTATGGATATTTTCTTAGTGTTTAAAATATTATCACATTTAGCCCATAGAGAGATAAATGCTCACATATTACTAGACTCTACTAAAGATATATAAGACCTATTATTCACTCTGCTAGGCACATAATATACCATAAACTCTGTCAAGATTTAAATTGAAATTTACATGCTTTGCTATCTAGAAGACATAATACTAATTTTCACTCTTGCTTACAGTCTCTTTCCTACATCTACACTTTAAAATATATGTATATACTTTTAAAATCAACTTAAACATTACCATTCATCACCTCTTCTTTTCTGCATTCCAGGAAAGGTATTCGATTAAAAATGACATCTCTTTTGCACTTTTCCACATCACCCTCTTTATAGATCAGGTCTACAATTTCACTAACCCAGGTTGTACCTGTAAAAATTAAACAATCTCGAGTCTCTTATTGACAATGTTGGGCTGATGATAGAAGGGATGAATTTATAGCTGGATAAAGTAGAATGATATCAAGCAATAGTATTTGAAAGATGTCACAATGGTCACGGGACTCAAGAATTATTTTTCTGTAATATTTAATCTTATAATACTCTAAAATAACTTCAAAAAATAAGAACGAATATTATAGTAAAACATACCTGTGATAGGAGTTTCACTTTGTCCATGATAAATTGTGACATTGTACAAGATGATAACAATTTGGATCTAAATTTTTATCTTTGAAAAGTAAAGAGACTTGAATAACAGAAGGTATACTCAAGCATTCTCTCAACCACAAACTTTACTGATGGCTTCTTATGCCTCAAGTTGAGTGTTAGTTCGGAGGATACAAAAAAGAATAAATCTGGTCCCTGCCCTATGTTGATTAAAGGTCCTTTGAAGAGTCAAAAACAATGTTCAATAATTACATTTCTTTTTTTTTTTAATATTATAATACAGGTGGGCACAGGGATTTAAGGGACTGCAAAGGAGGAACATCTAATTCAGTGTGCTGCTGCTGATGCAATGTTTCAACAAGAAATGCCTTTACAAGAACATAATAATTGAGCTTAGCCTTAACAAGTTACTGGCATAAATTCAACTATTTTGTGAGGTAGGGAAGAGTTTTACCAGGCAGAAGAACTGTCTTTTTTTTATTTTTTATTTATTTATTTTTATTATAGGTCAAATACTGAAGAGTAGTAGAGTGGTGAGGAAAAGAACTGGAAATAGATTGTAAAGTCTAAATCAAAGAGTCTACCCGATGAGGCTATAGACAAGAGACAGCAAGCATAAAATGCCTTGTAGTTCTAACTAAAGAGTTAGAGTTATGTGTGCGGCTCAGTTATAGGTACATTTAGTGAACCAAATGACTAAATGACTAAAAGGCTTGACATAATTTAAATAAGAGAACTACAGGCATTTCAGTTCATACTAAAATGACTAAAAGGTTTGACATTATTTAAATAAGAGCAAGATTATCAGGACTGTGTTTTAGAAGAAGTGGCAGAGTAAATAAAACAATGGAGTGAGGAGTCAATAAGAGAGACTAGACACTTGTAAGAGATTGACTATGAAACATGTCTATAAGACAAAATGGGAAAAAATTTTTGATTGATTGAATGTGGGAGATGAAGAAGCAAGAAGAAGTGAATCTGAAATAGCTTTCAGGTTTCTTCTTCAGATGACTGGTATTGAATTGACATTGATTGTGACAGGGAAGAGAAATGGAGGAACAGCTGTAGAGTCAGAGTAGCCAGACATATTTAGTGTTTGACATATTTAAGTGCTAAATGGAACACCAAGAGAGAGAAATCTGAATTGAACCATTCTAATTCCTTAAGGTCTATGATTATACGACTCCGACTCCGAACTAAAATTAACGGTTGAGCTAATCTCAGGAAAAAAAGGATGTTGCTTAAAAATAAAGTTATGGAAGCTACTCTTCTTTAATAAATCTACTGCTTGGCTTAAAAATTGATTAATTAATTAAAAATAAAGTTTTGGAGATAGACTTATAAAGAGAAACTGGTTAGCTAAAAAAGATGTTTTTAAATCTGTGAAAATTACTTATACTCTGTTTATACAACAATGCCAATAATGACATAAGGTAAACAGTTAATAGTTTTAAATTTTAGTTATGGTTCAATACTCATCCCTCTATATCACGTAATTTTCTAAAGTGGCCAACAATGCCCGTTTTTTAATGCACGGCTCAGTTATAGGTACAGATTATAGTCTTAGAATAGAGCTATTATATGTCACTTTTTCTGTCTGTATCAAAACTACTATATCTGTCCTTATTTGACATGGAGAATATGTGTGCAGGAAGTGAACAATTTATATTTACCATTCAAGGTAGGTTTGTCATTTCTAGGAGAAAAGGAACAACTTAGACATAACAGGGAGACTTACCAGATTTAGGATAGGTGGCAATGACAAGATCATCTGGTCTTGCCTCAAATGCCTCCACATCATCCCAATATTTGACAAAATCTTTATACATTAGAATTCCATGGACTCTGCCAAAGTATTCAAAGTAGTCATGTTTGGAAGAATCCATCATAGAGTGATACACTGAAAGAAAAAAAAAAAAGACATGTTTTTCATTTGTATTTACTTCAAAATATTTTAACAATAATAGCTCTGTATACTGAGTTCTCTTGTCTATCATTTCTTACCTATTGAATGTATGGGGTAAATGTATTTTAAAGAAGTATATAACACAGTCTTGGTGCTTTAAGAGTTTCTAATCCTATTAAGGAGATCAGTCTAACATATAAAAGAATGATAAAGCACAAGACTTTATAAAGTAAAATGTTTAAAACTGCAAAAATATGTAATACATTTATATTATCATAATAAATAAATATGTATTTATTTATTATATTCATATTATGTATACATAATATTTATATATAATAAATTTTGTAATGAATGAAAATGATAGAGGCTTCAATTTTTCTGTCGAAATTGCTAGGCATAGAAAAAGACTAAAAGGTTAAGAAATACAACAACATTTTGGCAAAGAATCACTATGATTAATTATGTCTACATTAAAAACAATGAAGGTTTACGGTCCCATTTGATGGCTGTCACCAGATCTCAAAGTCAGAGCTTCCTTAGTTCCTGAATATTTTTCATTTAAGGAAAAAATTCAAGTGCTTTGTGAATGTATTTAGAAGATGAAATTAATGGCACTGTAATGGATATCTAAGACAAGGATTCTTGAGAGTACAGAAGATTCCTTTGTGACTTCTGACATTACCTTTACTTTTCTCTCTCACTTAATCATCAGTAAAGTAGTAGACACTCCCATTGAGTGATTTGTCTGAAAGTTACAAAGTTAAAAAAAATGGTTGTCATTTGATAATTCATCTCCTGATCCTGTGACAACCCATTTCGTGTTCAGGGTTAGTTGTAGAATGTTTAATTAAGCAAACTTTCTTTCAACTTCTTTTATTACCATTTCCCCCCAACTTACTCAATTTTGAGTTTATGATCATAGAATCTCAACAAATTTTGTCTTTTTTTAACATTATCCTTTCTAGACCTCCTTTTTATTCACCCTTGCTTCAAGAGCTGCCTGGTGACTTGTTAAGCACTCACATATTTGTGACTCTGTAGCTTTTATTGTGTTTTTCAGAGAGTTTGTATTATAACAACAGGAGACTCTTGTAAGCAATAGTTCTTTTAGCCATCTATTGTGTTTCCTTTAATATAGAATCTCAATCTGTGAGAGGAGCATTGCAAACAGGAGATAAAATTAGTAGATACCGTAATAAATGGATTAACCCAAAGGAAAAAATATCAAATGGTAAAATTTTTAAAAGATGTGTCCTACAAATCAAACCAAATAATTAGACCATTGATGTATACTGAATGCTTCTTCTAGTAGTTTTTTCCCCACTACATTTCTAGGCTGCACATTACAGAGGAAAACTTTCAGTCTCTGAACTCTCTCATCAACATCTGACACTAAAACCCATTGATTCCATCTCTGTTATTTTCCTCCATATTCTATCATTATGGTCACTGCCCTACTTAGAAACCTCTCCAACCATTGATTGAATATGAAAATAGTCTTCCAATTGTCCTTCCTGTAAAAAATGTGTATCTCCTCTTTCTATAACCACTAGAGAAAGGAAAACAAATGTTATTTACTTACTTTGTGCCAGATTTAAAAGGCTTTATTTTAAAATCTTATTTATAAGTCACAAGTTTCTATGAAAAAGCAGACATTGTTACCAATTAGGTTAAGTTTGTTCTGCATGAGACTCCTTGAGGATGGAACCATATTTGTCTTATATAAGGAAGGATAAATATTCACATGTTTATGCATACATGTAAACATGTGCATATAACTATTCTTATTTTTGACCCAATTGTTAAAAATTTAAATAATATAGAGAAAATGAAAGTTCCCTCTTTACTCTCAAAAGATAATCACTCTAAATAGCATTGTATTTATGCTTCCAATTATTTAAAGATATATTAAAATTTACACACTTATATATATGCTTTGTACTATATTTCACATTAATTTGTAACCTATTATTTACTGAACTATATAATGTGGACATATTTAGGTGTTGATATGTAAATTCTCTTATTCTTATAAATGACACATAGTAGTCCATAGTATGAAAGTAACAGAGATGATCCAATTCTTTAATGATAAAAATTCCTGTTTTATCTAAGTTTTTTGAATTAAGTAGTACTTAATGTTTTTGAGCATATGTATTTTCACACATTTTTTTACAGTGCCAATAGAATTACTAAAATAAAAATTATGCACATGTAAGGTACTGATAAATATTTTTAACAAATCACTGAAATGTTGTACAAATTTGACAGTATATGAAATTGCTTTTTTCTCACATCCTCACCAGTACTGGAATTTATTCATTGTAATCTTTCATAATTGAATATATACATTTACATTTATATTTCATAGATATTTTGTAATTTTTTATGTTTTCACATTTTGTAAATTTATTGGTTATTTTAATCATTTTAACTCATTTTGCTCATCAGGAATATTGCTTTTTCCTAACTGATTTATAGTTAGTAATTTATTAATGATTTATATGTCGAGGATATCTGTAGTTTTTCCACCTTTTTAACGATATATAGAATCTTATTGTTCATATTATCAAATGTGTTAAATTTTTGCCTTATGATTGATATGGTTATCTAAATATTTAAATGTGCTCATATAATGAGAAACACATGTATTAAAAGTTTATATATTTATATTAATTTATATAATTAATGTGTACATAATAGCAAATAGTAATTAAAAGTATGGGTTCTAAAGTAGACCATCTTGTTTTAAATCCTAGCTTTGCTTTTGGAAATTGTATGATCTTGGCAAATTAATTTGACTGTGCTCCATTTTTCCCGTCTACAAATTGAGGATGATAACAATGATAATACCTGAAAAAATTATCAGGAATTAAATGAGTGGATAAACCTGGCCAATTACAAATGCTTAATAAATATGAGCTTTTGTTGTTATTATGCCACATCTGTTCGATAATGTAGAAGAGTCAGACACTTGGACTCTCTCAGTAACAGTACACATTATATGGTAATATCCCTGTTGAAAGCAGAGGAGATATTTGTTGTCCAAAAAATGACCAAGAATGTTAATGTAAAGTTATCCAGAGAAATTCATAGTCAGTGATCTGTTTTTTTTTGTTGTTGTTGTTTGTTTGTTTTTTACTGGAGAGGGTAAAAATGTCCAATGCGAATTTTGAATTTTGTTCCTGTTTATTTGTCTAAAGTTCTCTGGGACAACCTGGTATGTGATTCATTTCATTTGGGCCCCAGATTGCACAACAGAAGAGAGACACAATAAAAGAGGTTTTTTAATTTGTTTGTTTGTTTTTAACCACAAAACAGTTTAACATGTGTCTTGAAAACCACAGAACAACACTTGTCATGGCCGTTATTACCCTAAGGGAAAAGTATCCCAATCCACAGAGAAACTCAACTTTTTCAAAACCTCCCTCTCAGATATACCAGATATAACATCACCAAGATTATATTTTGATTGAAAATCAGTCTTGTTGATAAGTCAGCTTGTTTCTCAAAATGTCTGTTGCTCTCAGAAAAAAGAAAAAATGTGATGAAAGTCATAGTTCGCCCAGCCTACTGATTTGTTTATTCATGTGAACAACTTTCTTGGTGTTCTGCCAAGTCTGTAAGAATTGGCTTATGGTCAATTGAGAGTAGCCAACTTATCATTAAAGAGTTGGCTGACTTTTGACTGCCCCTTCATGATTAATTTTAGACTCAGAGTTAAACCTGGTTGCATATAATAAAATCTCTTTCTTTGTTTAACTACTTTTGGTAAATTATCTCATATCACAATGTATGGACACACCCTCTAGCTGCTCTCTTCTTTCTCAAAAGGTGTATTTCACTTAGAAATTGTCAATTTTATTCTCTGAGTATGTAGGTTACCTTTGTCTAGAAACATCAACAAAACTATGGTTAAAACTGTGATTAATAAATTCAATTGAATTCAGAAAGAGTTTCTTCTTCTTTTTCTCTACATTTCTTCTTTTCTTACTCTTTTTTCTCTCCCCACCTTTTTTTTTTTTTTTTTGTCCTTTTCTCCTCTATCCTCAAGCCTGCCTTTCATCAAGCAAATACTCTCTGTGTGAGTTCCTACTTTACCCCCAGGCTATGATACCATGATAAGTACAGATACATAAGGCTCACTCAGTCCTCACCAGTTTGGACTTACTTGGATTTGAGTAAAGTAGCTAAAACCAGAGAATATCCTTTTGTACATTATTCTATCTCAGACCTCAAAACTGTCATAAAGTAGATGTTCAAAAGCACTCATTAAATTGGTTGAATCAAATCTCTCTAAGTTCTCTAGTTTCTACTAAGACTCCTAAATAAAATAGATACTATCCTGCCAAAGATCTACCAGTCAATGATTTACCAAAGACTTGTATTTCTGTTGTATTTACCCAAAGTCTCTCACTTAAAAGTGACAGTAATGTTTGTATGGCCCATGGTAGTTAATAGGCAGCTTCTGACATATTTCACACAAGTAAACACCAGAAGTCAGTCTTCATGCTGTTTCTACCTTGCTTGCTTTGTTTCCTCATCAGTAAAATTGAGAACATGTACAGCAAGAAAGACTTACAAGGTAACTATGATACTGCAGTTTTATATTAAATCTCTTTAAACAGCAAAGGACTACATAAATGCAAGGTGTTATTTTTAATGACACACAAGTGATTTAAAAAGGCTTTAAACACCTTACATTATTAGCGACTAGAGTATTGATAAAGACTTTATTCTTTCTGCATTTCTTTTTTGAACAGCTTCATGCTATACAGTTTGCATTTATGTTTCCTATATCTAAATCTAAATATTAACATCAGTAATAATAATAAAAATACAACCTGTCCAGATGATCCAGTAAAAGAAACCGGGTGATCCAATGTAGTTTTCCTCAAATTCCCACTCAGATTTAAAACTGCAAAAAAAGATGAGAACCACTTGTGCATTTGGAATGTTTCTGAGGAGCTTTTATTCCAAAGGCCAGAGAAAGGGGCGGAGATTAATTTGTGGGGCTTGGCTTTCTGAAGTCTGTGATGCAATGGAGTAACACAAATATAAATACATACCTCCAAAGGGATTCAACTACACACAGTTATACTCATTCATACAGAGATGTAGAAAGGCTCTGCTATTATTTTTTATTCTTGGTTCAGAATCAAATTCTTAGATCTGCCAATAGAAATCAGTAGGTTGGGGAGAGGGAGGGAGAGAAAGTGAAAGGGAAAATGAGGGAGAAGATTGGAGCAAAATATAAGACAGTTTAGGAAGAGAAAATCTCTTTACTCACTCACTGATGAATAATAAAATGAGCAATGTTGACCTTCAAAAGAATAAACTTGCTGAGGAGTGAGAGGAGAGAAGAAACTGACAGGGAAGAAACAAGAGGTAGTGAGGACACTGGATCAGCAGAACTAGCTCATTTTACTAAGACCTGCCAAAGAAAGCTTTGTAGTACTTCGTTGTGTCCTAACAAGACTATTGGCAAATACCTTCTATTTAAAATCTTTGTCTTTAGCTCTTAAGCAGCCCTGAAAATCAAAAACAGAAGACAGCTCAGGAAAGAATGCAAACATCACTCAACTTCATATTATTATCTTAAAAATCTCATTTCTCTCTGCTCCTAATCCCATGCTTAATGCAAAGTTTAGTGTGAAATTTTCAGGTAAAATTATCTATTAACATCATTGGAATTTACATAAGAAGATGAGAAAAATAAAAGGACAAGGGTTTATGGAACCCGTGAATCTCACACCTTTCTTTTCGAGTCTCTGTACCTACTCTGTCTTCCACTGAGGACATTCTCCCTGACGCCACACCTCCTCCATCCCCATTAAACCTCCAACCCCGTTCCAAACCTGATCAGTTCTCATTTGTCTCTCAATTTTAATTACATTGCACTTCCTTTGAAAGGCTTTTTAGTGACTCTAACAAGACTGAATATTCCTCTGAGTGACCTTTAAATCCTATACTTTCTCTTAAATTGCCCTATTACACTGTTCTGAGGTTCAAATTTGCTTGTCCATCTTCCTTTTTAGAGAATTTGAAGAGAACTTATTAGATTGTACATAGCTTAAAAACTTATTAGACTATAATTAACACACAGAATGGCATTTAGAGTCTAGGTATAGAACATATAGTAACTGAATAAAAGTGGCTGATGTGTTCAAGAAAGATAAGAGAACCATAATTGTTAGTTATAGAAGATATTACTATTCAACACTACCCAAAGTAAAAAAGAACAGTTAAGTGATTTCTGAGATACAGGGCATTTCATGATAGAAATTCAAGGTGGTGTGTGGGAACTCAGGGGCTCAAAAATACATTTTATATTATTTGGCTTTATATAGTTGGTCATTTAATTTTTATATTTATTTAAGTAAAATGTGTTAAAACATTTAATCTTCAAATATACAAATTTATTATGGACTATAATTTTTTAAATCTGTTTCATAGCTTATTTTTTTATTTGTATCAATTTTTTTAAAATTTTATTAGTTTCAGGTATACAGTACATTGGTTAGACATCGATATAGTTTATAAAACAATTCCCCTAATTGCTCCTTCTCTCCTCTTGTTTTCCACCTAGCCAACATATTAACGCTAACTGCATTACCTATGCCATGCTCCTCATCCCCATGACCATCTATCAACTACTAATTTATACTTATTTAACCCTTCACCCTATCCTTTCAGCCTCCCAACCCTCTCCCTTCTGCCTGTCACTAATTGTCCTCTATATATGTGAGTTCGTTTTTGATTAGTTTGTTCTTTTTGTTCCTTAGATTCTGTATATAAGTGAAATCATATGGTATTTATCTTTCTCTGTCTGACTTATTTCACTCAGTATAATAATCTCTCGGTCCATCCATGTCACTGAAAATGGTAGACTTTCATTTTTTTAATGACTGAGTAATATTCCATTGTATACATGAACCATAACTTTTTTATCCAATTGTCTGTTGATGGGCATTTAGGTTGCTTCCATATCTTGGCTATTGTAAATTATGCTGCCATGAATATTGAGGTGCATAGATCTTTATGAATTATTGTTTTGGTTTTCTTTAGATAAAAATCCAGAAGTGCAATTGCTAGCTCAAAAGATATATCCATTTTTAACTTTTGAGAAACCTCCAGACTGTTTTCCATAGTGCCTGTAATCCCTCCAATTTGCAATTCCACCAACAATGTATGAAAAAGGGTTCCCTTTTCTCCACATCCTCGTCAACACTTGTTCTTTGATTTATTGATGATAGCCATTCTGACAGGTGTGAGGTAATATCTCATTGTGGTTTTAATTTGCATTTCCCTGATGATTAGTGACCTTGAACATCTTTTCATATCTCTATTGGCCATCTGTATTTCCTCTGAGGATCTGTGAGACTTCCTTTTTGTTTACCAAAAATATTCTTTCATCTAAAATCTCAGGACATAAGCACATGCAAATCTGAACAGGTTTTTTGTCTTTTATACGCAATTGACTGCAGGGATGTTACAAATGCTTCTACATCATGTGATGCTGACAAACACCAAAAGCCAAAATACACTTAAGCTTAAAAGCTCTTCTAAATAATGAAGATTCACTAATAAGAATAAAACAATAGGCAAAATAGACAGCATAACCTTTATTCTCCTCCATGAGCAGTGAGTACAGAAGAAATTATAAAAATGTTTGAGTCCTTGGTTTGACATTTTCCTCCTTTGTACACTCAATCTAGAATAAAAAATTCTAGATAAGGGCCTATTTTTTAAATGTTTATCTTGATTCTTAGAATTTGGGCAGCTCTGATAACATACCACTGTTATATTCTAAAACACTAAAAACAAATGTGGAATTGGCATCTCTGTGAGACAAAATGTTTCCAGACAATCGTTGTTCCTTATATGTGACCATTGAGCTTTTTCTTTTCCTTCTGTATCACACACTTATTTCTTTTGGGTCAAGTTTGAGGGCCTTAGCAATTGTTTTATAAATGGCAAGATTTCAGTATTACTAGAGAAAAAAAAATAAGTGGCAGTGTGACTGAGCATTTATCTAATTATTATATTTAAAAGATTTTATTTTTAGAAAGGTTTTTGTTTGCAAAAAAAAGCTGAGCAGTTAGTACAAAAGTTTTTCACCCCTGTACAATTTCCTCAATGTATTAACATTTTGCATTAGTGTTGTACATTTGCTAGAATTGAAGAACCAATATTGATTGAGTAGTATTAAATGAAGCCCGTAGTTTAATCAGGTTTCACTTTTTGTATTGAACAATTCTATGAGTATTAACAGGTACATAATGTCATGCACCCACCATTATGGTATCATACAGAATAACTTTACCACTCTGAAAAAATCTCTTGTTCTCAACCTATTTATCCTGCCTCTTGTCAATTTAAGAAGAGTTCAAATTTGTAGAGAATTTTTATCAACATTTATTTGAACCAAACTGATGACATTTGCTAGGAAGCAAGATCTCAAATGCTCCAGCGAATAAGTTTTGTAACTTCTTTTATGCATTTGAAATTAAGGAGAGAAATGAAGGAAGATTACATTGAGGTGGGAGAAAGCAAGGCAGAGATTGGATTACAAGATTGTCAACAAGATTGTGTGCTCTTTTGAAGGTGGTTACACTTCTGAAGGGTCTGAAAAAGGGCATAACTCTGACATTTCAAAGGTGTATTAACCTAAATACACAAGAAAAATGAGTAAGGCTTGCTAAAGGCAATCCTTTTACTAAAGAAGTTATATGCCTGTGGTATGACTACCCACCATGAATTGTCCAGTTAGGAATTTATGATCAGATCACCCTGTGGGATTACTTTTGGTCATATTTGGTCATATTTATTGTATCACCCTTTTTCATCTATGGCTTGGCTGCCTGTCAGTGAAGTATAGTTCTCTATTCCAATAGTTTTATAATTGACCATATAAGTCAGAATATGAGCAGACATGACAGGCCATGTCTGAGCAAAAGCATAGAATGTCTTTGTGTGTTTTGGCTATCACTCATATTCTTATTCTCTACCATGAGAATATAATGTCTCAGACAATACCTCTTCTTTCACCTTCAGTCCCTGAATAAAAAGACACATGAAATTCAGCAGAACCCAGCTACATTATAACTGAGTTGTAGCCCTCAATTAGCATAAGCAATTGAGGGCTTATTAATTTTTCTCATTGTGCATCGCTGATGTTTTGCAGCTGTCTGTTTTTTCAATTAAAGCCATCTAAAATAGAAGCCTTGGAAAATAAACCTATATCTTTCAAATGCACTTATTCAATTAAATAAATAATGGTCACATTAACATATATCATGATATATGTGATATAGGTTAGTATAAGGGAAGAACACTGCATTTTAGCAAAATATTACAAAGGACACTAAAATAATCTAGGAGTTATATGCCTTTGCACTGATTTAAGAAAGAAATCATGGTTCTAACAGTAAAACAAATATTAATTGTCTTACCTAGAACATAAAGCATATATAATTAGTAATGAGGAGCTATTGTTAAAGAACGAAAATACAATAGAGTGAGTTCAAAGATCTAATTGATTTTATTAAATGATTCATGAATTAGGCAGCATCCCATCTAGAAAGGTGCTCCAAGGATTTGTACAAAATGGAGGTTTGTTTGTTTGTTTGTTTGTTTGTTATAGGCAGAAATTGGGTAGGACAAGGAAGTTTAAAAAGTGGATTATTTTAGGAAAAGTTACATTCTTCTAGGGAAAGGCACTGGATCTTATAAGACACATTAGCTCACTAGTATTGAAAAGGAAATTCCAGTCTGTTGGTTTAAAATTCCATTCCTGGAAGACCTTGAAACTGCAATTAGATTAGGTATTAAGTCTTGGTGGGGCTTAGCAAAAGTGACTCTATTTGGGACCCATTTTTTTTTTTTTTAACATTATAAGAACCTGTGAAAATTAAGAGCTGATATTTTGGAGAAAATAGAGCAACAGCAGTTATTTTAATACTTAGAACTAAGAACATGAAAATATCAAGGTCAGATTAATGTTTTAAAAGAACATTTACTCAGACAGTGATATGGATAATGTCCCTTCTAGATTGTAATATTATAATGTCAAACAAACAAAAACAAAAACAAATGTGGACTTAGTAAAGAGGAATTTTATTAGAAAGAATTATCTGTAAAGTGGCAGAGGGCAAGTATGGAGAGAAGGACTATTGCAATAGGGAGAACATTCTGACCATATGATCAGCAAGCATCTTAAGAGTTAAGAAAAATAAATAGTGCATGATCTTACTCATGTGTGAAATTTAAGAAAGTCAAAGTCATGTACCTTTCTGCTTCAGAAATTAATAGTTGTTTGTTCAATGTTCATGGATAGTTGTTATGATTGCACTATTTCATGAATATAAATGTTTATAACACATTTAATAAAAAAATAGATATTACCTCTAAGTTTAACTTATATTCAAGTTTAAAAATTTAGTATTGACTTTTCAAAGCTTTCTATGGTAAGTCTAGAGAGGATAGTAAGGCTCACAAAGTTTTTAAGAAAATTGTATTGATGAAAATACCATCAGTCAACTAAAAGAGACAGAGGCAGCTCAGAATGAAAAAAGACGTTTAGGCCCCCAACTCTCTATCGATCTTTTCTTCATAATTGTACTTTTCTTAATCCATCTTCTGCAAACAAAAAGATTGCTGCATCAATTATCTATTTCTATGTAACAAACTTAATGGCTTAAAACAATGATTTTTAAATTTGTAAAAATAAATAAATAAATAAATATAAGAAAATTAAAAAATTAAAAAGTCAAACACATAGGAGCAGAAAATAGAATGGTGGTGACAGGGCGCTGGGAAGAGGGGGTAAATCGAGAGATCTGGTCAAAGGGTACAGACTTCCACTTATGTGATGAATAAGTTCTGGGGATCTAATGTGCAGCATGGTGGCTATTGTTAATAATATTGTATTGTATACTTGAAATTTGCTAACAAAGTAGATCTTCAGTGTTCTCACCACAAAAACAACAAAAAAAGTAACTATGTGAGATGATAGATATTTTTAATTAGTGTGACTGTGGTAACCATTTGACAATGTATACTTCTGTCAAATTATCACATTGTACACCTTAAATATGTATAATTTTTATTTCTAATGTGTATCTTAATAAAGCTGGAGGTGGAGGAGAAGTTAAGTAAAAGTATTTTTCTTTTGTACAAAGAAATCAATAAGGTTAGAAAGGAACATATACGGAGAAGTAGAATGAAAGGATGGCACAGTGAAATAGAAAATAAAAGAATATTTGACCCTTCGGCCAGCCTATTTTGGGGATGGTCTGCTAAGGAAGGGTTTACAGATTTAGGCTGAGGGTAAGACAAAGTTTAGGGTCCTGGGGAAAGGAAGAGAATCTTAACCAAAGTTTAATTTACAAGCATTTTGTTTTCATTGATCCGTGAGATGGGCAGTTCAACGAATCATTTACAAGGCAAAGAATTGGAATTTGGAGAGTCTATGTCTGGCCTTGTCACCAGTAAACAAGGGGACATCCATGAGTCTTACTAAGTTATGTGGAGAAGGGTGTTTATTTGCAGTAAGCCTATTTTTAGAACACAAAAAGGTAAAGGGATTTCTTTAACTTTTATTATTTTTTGGGAACACGGGCCTCAGATAAAATTTAACATTGTCAGAAATGTCAACACTGTAAATACATTGAGATAAGGAATCAAATGTTGTTATCCTTGAAGTTCACAGCTCACTTCATAGAGTACTGTGGGGAAATAGAAAAATTTTTCCTTCCCTCCTCTGGTTTTTTTGGTTAGTTGAATAATCAAAATGACATAAGACAAATTGACAAGGGAAAATCAAATTCAAGTTTGTGGACATGGGAATCCTCCATATATGAGAGTGTCAGAGACCTTTTATAGAGATTCAGAGATAGAAAGGGAAAATGAGGTACATATGATATTCTGAACTAGAGATGAGGTAAGGCACGTTGGAGCTCAGAGGGAAGGAAGGTCATGGTAAGATGAAAAGAACAGAAGTTCTGTAACTAGTTTGCCCTCCCTCATAGATATGGCCAAAAAAAAAAAAAAAAGTTATCTCTGATCATCTCTTAAGTGTGCCTGCCACTATTTAAATTATTTCAGGTAGTTTAGTGGGGTCGGAAATTTCTCTTGAGCCCACAGGGCCTCAGCTGCCTTTAGCACAAAATAATTCACATACCACAGAGGCACATCTTGGAGTGACTTGTTCTGAACCTTTACAATACCAAACAACACGGGATAATAAATGAGAATAGACCTAATAGTGAGTTGGTCTGCTGTACTTATTATAAACTGAGTAATCCAGGGTAATTAGTTTAACTACTATTTCTTAATATAAAAGATAATATAGGAGTAGGGGAAATCTTCCCATCTTCCCTTTGTTGATGAACTCAAAAAGAATCTTGAGGAATTATCGGTGCTGCATTCTTAGCTCTATGGTTATTCCAGAATGATCGTCAGTCATTTGTCAGGCAGTCAGGATGGTGGTCTAGAAGATGTGTGCCAGGAAATCTGGTCAGGTCCTAGTGGTCTGGATAATGGACAACAAGTGGATGTATTCATGAGTTCTTCAGAGAGTAATCAGGTGAACTAGATATGTGAGTCTTTCAAGGGATAATTGGAGGGTTATCTGGATGTCCGAATGTATATCCAAGCATTGATGCAGGACTAGAAAGTTTAAAAAAGTATAAGTTCCCAGGCTAGTTAGAACAAGAAAAGAGTCTTTCCTCTTGCCTCAATCTTCATAATATTAGTAATTTTAGCAGCATGGTTAACTGACTCTATTTTTTATATTCTTTAACTTCACTCACTTCACTCTTTCCTCACCTTCTAGGTTCCTTGGCTGGTCAAACAATTAAAATGACATAGGAGATAAAACAAACAGGAATTTATTGACATGTATACCTCCTGTATACATGAAAGATAGCCAGGAAAACTGAGTAACTCCCTGAAATGGCCAAAGACATCACCTTAAATACCATCTTCAACTAAAGACAAAGGAAGATATTGGGGATGGGGAATTAGTTATACGAAGTTACCAGGAAAACACAGTGAACAAGTATGCAGATTTGTCAGTGCCATCTGACAAAGGGAAGGGAAGGCACCTTACAAATGGAGATTTCCCTTATACATGTAAATGTATCTTACAAAGGGATAATTTTTACTTGATTTTCTGAGCATTTTTGTGTCTGCAGTTCTGAAAAATAATCAGCCCAAAATAATCCTATACCAAAGAGACATATTTTGGTGTGACAAATTCTACTCCCCTACAATAACTCTATCTCTTTTTACAATGTGGAATGGGACAAATACTAAATTTTTTGTAAACACGTTTTGTAAACTGCAAAAGTTATACACGTTATTTTAAATTGAGTGAAATGAACATTGGCTGAACAAATGAGTGAGCGCAGAGGTACAAGGGGACAAGAAGAGCTCCATTTTCTCTTCCTAGTTTGTCAGAACATACTGCTTCCTATCCTCATGCTTGCCTCTACATCTTGCTTAAGTAGGAAAGAACAAATTAGGTTTAACTTTCCAAAGGTAGTAACTTGGAATTCTCTGCTGTCCAGTACTTATTAAAAGCCTGGTTATGATAAGCAATATCTATGGAGAGTTGCTTGAAGGAAGTGAATTCTATCTGCTCCTCTGGATATTTAAAATATTACCCTTAAATTGAGCAAGGTCATCAAAAAGTTATGTACTTAGACTAAATTATTTTTTCTCTGCATAGAAATATTTCCACTGAGTCAAGCCTCCACACGGGAGTATAATGGAGATGATTATAGTTTCGACTTTAGACTTAAGGCAGACCTGAATTTAAATCCCAACTCTATCACAATCATTGTTACTTGAGCAATTTATTTAACTTTTGTTAACCTACAAATAAAAGGCCAAATTGAGAGACAACAAGCATTTATTTGAAATTTTAAAAAATTTCAATTCTGGGAAGTACTGATTCAGGAAGAAACCCAAGTAGCATTTCTTTTAGAAGGTAAAAGCAAGAGATTTTTATGAGAAAATGGAGGGAAATAGTTACATGAATAGAAGGAACAAATTTCTATTGGTGCTAATAAGCCAAGGAAGAAATTTCTATAGGTACAAATAAGTGAAGTTTTTCTTTAGCTATACATGGTGGTACTAATTCTAAGAAGTGTCTTTAATTTTCAGTCCTGTAGTCAGAATGTCTATGTCGGGGAAGAAGAAATTTTACTCTGCCATTCTAGGTTCTTTTGGCCAGTCTAATAATTAAATCAACATGAGACAGATTAATGAGAAAATAACAAAATTCAGTTACATGTGTACATGTGGGAACCCCACCTACATGAGAGGTTCAAAGACAGAAAGGTAAAAATGAAGTATATATAACATTCTGAGCTAAGGCTGAGGTAAGACGCCTTGGAGTTTCAGAGGGAAGGTCATTTTCAATATGAAAAGAACAAATATTTAGTAATTAAAAGTTTGCCCTTCCCTATAGATAGGTCGTAAAAGTTATTTCTGATGATAGCTCTTATTATGGACAAAGCCCTGATGTAAATTTTTTAAGGAAGAGGTAAAAGTTTTTCTTGAGCCCACAAGGTCTTAGTTGTTTTCGGCTCAAAATAATCCACATGCCAAAGTAGCACATTTTGTGGAAGCCTGTTCTGAATCCTTTTCTTCTGCTTCTCTGTTAGCTTACAAAAGTTGTTTGGATTGCAATGTTAGTTTGACCCTCTCCAAAGGTTATTTTGCCCAGTTTGAAGATTCCAAAGACTTGAGTAGTAAGACAAGTAAGGCAATTCCTTTAGGATGGCAGCTCATGGCAGCTCAAACTCCATTTTGAAGTGGCTCCTTTATATTATTTTTCACACTTTCTTGATCTTTATAAATGGGGTTCATACAGATACTTAGTTACATAAGGTCTCTGGAATATTACATGAAATTATATTTTGAAAAAGATTATCACAACATCTGGAGGAAATAAAACTCGATTAGGGTGTGTGTCCACAATTATATTCTGAACTCACCAGGATTAAAACCTTGACAGTTGATTGGCCATAGATGGTCAAGGAATAAGTAGACATTCCCATAATTAGGGCTAATTAGAACATGAGTGAAAATCTTAAACTATAGATTCTAGGTTATTTCGAGCTTGTCTTTTGAACATTCAAATCAGGGCAAAGGAGTAGCCAAATTTCATTTGCTTTGTGAATTGTAGAGTCAATGGAGCCACACAGAAATTGGAGAAAAGAGCAGATATGAGAAAAAGATCAATTCCTGACAGCTTTTCTCTTTCATCTCCAATGCCTTTCTGAAGCCTGTATCCAGTCCTTGGGATCCAAGAGTACTCTCCTGGGAAAACTATATATGTAGTTTCAGAAGCTATATAGTCACATAACATAACCTTTTTTTCAATTATTTATCCTCTTTTTATTTTTAGAATGTAAAATTGAAAGTTGAATCAGAATAAAGTAAATGTAAACAAGAGACTAAATGTATGATCCATACATCCGTGCAAGGAGTGTATTTTATTGATGAAAGCAGCATCAATAAATTAGTTAGTAAGGTAGCACAGGTTACATCCTGTGCTACCTTACTAATTAATTACTTTAATGTAAATCAAAATATACTTAACAATTACTAAATTCAAATATTATCTCAATAGATTTACTCCCATCAGACTTAAACTCATCAACACAAGCTTCTCTCTCTACTGAAAAATATCGAATTACAAAAGTCAATTTATAATCATTCAAACTGAATTGTAGCCAAGCGAGAAGATAATTCTACTCAAGAGGGTTTGACTGAGGATAGTTTAATGAAGAGATTATTCATAAATATATAGGCAAGATTAAGGCAACTATAAAGAATAATGAGGTATCCAGAGACCTGCTTTAGTAAAAGACTATCATAACTGCTGGTCTGAAGGGACAAGAAGAAAGGATATTACTAGAACCCAGTGAAAGCTGGAGAAGGGGCCACCTTGCAGGAGCTTTTAAGCATGCTATTCTTGTTGACTTTTCTATATGACTTTCCTTAGAATCAGCATGTCTAATTAAAACATGAGACAAATGTTTATTTTTATCACTTATGTTTATTAAATAACTTAGGAAGAATTGTTAAATGCATGAGTTTGTGTCTTCCTGTGTAAAAATCATAGAAGCTTTCAGTTACTCAGGACTTAGTTTGCATCCTTCTGTAGGTTTTATGAGTTTTTCATATGTCTTACATGATTCCAGCAACATGGGGAGGGTATTTCGTTTATGTCGTTGTTATTGTTCTTGCTATTACTGTTGCTTTGTGAATAGTTGTTTCTCCATTCTCTTTTGTACCAGTGGTTCCATGATTAATTGCAAGTTTTTTCACTGTAGTTACATTTCAGAGTGAGCCTTTCATCTTTAGAAGCGATGGTGGTTACTAAGTAGTCACCAGTGGATAGATACTCTTTTCACCTTTCTCTTCTTTACTTCTTCACTATCAGATTTGCCCAATCTCAACTCCAGCAAACAAGGTTTCCCAAGACTTACATTTTAATTTAAAAAGACAAACATAGTCATTGTACAAAACAAAAACAAAAACATGCACAAACCAAAAATATAAAATATGAAATAAAAAAACAATGTATTTTACATTTCCTAGAAATAATCTCATTAATTGATTTTATTCTTTTGTGATATCTATATCTATATCTATATCTATATATATATATCTTCAAATGTATTGTAGAAAAATGGTATATGAATAAGTAAATATAAGTCTTTTCAAACTTTTCAAACTTTGGTATTTAGGCTCTTGTTTAAGTCTCACTATTTGGAAAACTTTTGAACAAAATCGATGCAATGTTAATACCAAAAGAAAAGGCCACTTACTAATTATAGAAATATCAACTCTTTGAGAATAAAATTATATCTTTTTGCTATTTGATTTTTTAATCCATATAATACATTTCTTTATAAAGAAATAATTTACTGTTAAAGACTTTGTGTCATTTGTTCAACCCCAGAATTTTCTGAGGATTTAGACTATGCTAGCGTTAAAGAAAAAAATTATGCAGGAGACATGTTAAAGATGGTAGAGTAGATTTTATTCAGAACTATTGCAATGGTATAGGGATTATTGCAATGGAGTTTGGCTATAAGGGAGAGAGATTGGGCTCAGATCTTAATACAATAAGGAAAGATGAAGATTTAAAGCCAAAGAGCAGCTTGGGGGAGGGGAGATGGGGTTAGTGGATGGAAAATTACTAAGAGGGTAGGGTGTAATTCTTTCCTAAACTGACCTAACAAGGTTCTTGCTCAGAGTGATCAGATATTACCTGGGGGATGATATAGCATGAGGAATTTGATCATATCTTGAGAATGATCAGATAGTGAACCTGTGGCATTCTGGCTAAATGAGTTTAGTAGGATTCTTGCCAAAACTAGACTCTATAACACTGAGACAAAGGCCAAGACCAGGCCTATTCATATAAATCACAGGAGCCTGACTAAAATTTGGTCAAGGAGTGAACCTTTGTCACTGGTAGTATAGAATCATGCTGCCCTCAAGCCACATATCAATATCTTCAGTTATATTGACTAGGCAACATTATTTCATTTTTGGATTTCTGGCTCAGAGTATAACAAATATCAAAGATTGTTAGAAGATTTAAAGGTAGTCAATTCCATTCATTGTCTGTTGTTTACTTAAGTTCTGTGAGAGGGAATAAATCTAAGTCTTATTTTTTGAGGCAATTCAAATAGTTACTTAAAAATCAATTCCAGAAATAATTTCTTAGCATTAACCAAGTATCAGACATTGTATTAGTCACTGAACACACAGAGTTCAATGAGAGATAAACCTTACCTTCAAGAAGCTCTCACTATAATAACATTACCAGAAAGTTTCATTGAACATGACGGTAAAATACAAAGAAAGTACAGAAAAGAAGAGTAAATGTATTCACTCTCCCCATCCTTGATCAATTTCATTGAAAAAATTTTCATCTACTATATCATTCCCACTAGTTCTTAAACCAAACTTGATAAAACTTGGTAGAAGAGAAGAGGTTTTAAATTATTTTTATCACTTTAAGATTATTCCTCACAAAATATTTTTTCTTTATTCATTGTGTTACTACAGCCTTTCCATTAACTTCAAAAGTGTGCAAATCTACAGGAAACTATTTCTTCTATAGTCCATATACTGGGACAGGAATTCTGTGCTGAACTTCAAACTAATTGGAAGAAATCCTGACACACCCCCCAAGTCTGTCTTTCTTAGGATCAGATGATTTCCCTAGTCACTCTAATTAGTGTGGAAAATCTTATTTCAAAGCAAGGAAAAGAATTAGAACCCCAACACACAACCTTCCCCCTCCTACCCACTGATTTACAAATATCACCATTGCCAGTCAAAGAGTCCCACCTAGAACTCTTCTCTCCCATGGATATGAATCCTGACAACAATTACATGCACTATCTACTGGACTTTGTGTTTTAATTCATGAATGCTACTCCAGGAGTACAAACCCTATAAATGGTTCAGTTCTCTTAATCCTGTGCTTAGTCCTTTTTTTCTCCCAGACTTGCAGGCCATTAGAGCAGAAGTTAACATGGCATGAATGGAAAGAAAAGACTTCATGAAAAAGACGGCAGTTGAGCTAAATTTTAAAGGACAACTCTGATTTCTCAAAAGGACAAAGAGAATGAGAAATAATATTCTAATTAGAGAGAAGAGCAGATACATGACATCTAACTATCTAGTATTTAAAAATAATGCGTACATATTGAAATGAAGTCATCTATAAGATATTCTTGAGTGACAAAAACTGGGGAAAAACAATTCATAGAAGGCGATCATCTTAAAGTAAAATGAACAGAACAAAATTATATATTTCTTAAGATGTTTATCTATATGTATATGTACATGCATACATGCAGGAAAATGCTTGCAAATTAGTCTGGAAAGATCTCAGTAAAAGAAGGTGAAATTGAGTGGCACCAAATAGTGGCCTTGTTTTAGGTAATTGTTTGAATATGTACAATGTGATGGTGTAGGATTGTGTGTGTTTGTGTGTGTGTGTGTGTGCGTGTGTGTGTGTATTAGCATATTATTTGGGAAATTAAAAACAACTTGTAGAGAATTAAGAATAAAATAGGAGAAAAAACGAGCATGTGTGTGTGTGTGTGTGTATTAGCATATTATTTGGGAAATTAAAAACAACTTGTAGAGAATTAAGAATAAAATAGGAGAAAAAACGAGCATAGATAAAAACAGGCCAGAACGGCAGAACTATAGAGAAAATATTTTTATATTTTTATATGGTTAAGACTTTCTAAACAAATAAATCTGGAACCTAGGTTAACAAACAAAGCTTGGAAGTTAAAAGATGACTAAACAGATAGAGAGAATTGAGATTTACCCTCCCCTGGAGGTAATGTGCTTATATTACCCTGGAGGTATGTGCTTATATTTCAAAGGGGAATAAAACTTGCTAGCTGGAAATTTTCTTGGGCTTGTAAAGCTGGAGGCACTTGGCCTAGTTCCATCTCCCTCTTCCAGGAAATTCTTTACATTTCAAAGGATAAGAACATTGAAATCCTCTCCATTTCCCAAGTGTGTGTGTGTGTGTGTGTGTGTGTGTGTGTGTGTGTGCGCGCGCGCGCGCATATATATATAGTTGTTGTTGTTAGGGAGATTAAGCTTCTCTTTCTCAGGACCAGAGAAGGGCAAAGGGGCAATATGTAAATAAATTCCTAAATCCATATTTTTGGGGTTCCTCTACTTAGTGCAAAAACTGTCTGCACTTGCAGGTTTGTCTGTCTGGCTTTTTCCTTCAGACGGAGAAGGGCAAGGAGAAAGGAAAAGGGGTAACTGCTAAGATCATCACTATAGGTAATAGTACCTCTGATCTCTGCTCCAGAAATTTCATGTTTACTTTCAGATAGTATGAACAAATATAGGTATTAAAATTTTAACACAGCTCCAATATTTGATTTTATTGGGAGGAATACTTTTGTGGCAAGATTGAAGGTGGCCGTCTCCCAGGTTTTGGTTTTTGTTTTTGTTTTTGTTTAATTTCATAATTTTCAGAACATAGATTGAAAGAAATTACTTTTACTTCATTGATTTCATGCATATTTATTGAAGTCCTAATAGGCGCCAAGTACAGCAGAGGTTAAAAACAGGCCCACATCCCCACAATATGTTAGGATGAGGAAGACGATAGGCACAATAAATAATGAAACATTTAGAATGGCAAATAGCATTAATTTCTAAAAACTAAAGGAGGATGGTTAGGGTGCAGAGTAGTTTATTTTAAACATGGTGAAATTCTTTCTGAGGAGGCAACATTTGAACAGAGATCTGAATAAAATATGTGAGTGAGCCATAAATTTGGGGAAAAGTATTCAAGAAAAGAAGTCACAGCAAGTGCAAAACTATCAACCCAAGGACATGCCCAATATGTTTGGGGAACAGCAAGGAGGTTGGTATGGGTGGAGGAGAAAAAGCAGCAAGTAGGAGAAAATGAGTTAAGAGAGATGAGGAGCCAGATCACAAAGGGGTTTGCAGCCCACTGTAATTTCTTTGGACTGTTCTGGGAGGACTCATTACAGGGATCTGAGCGGAGGACTGAGAAATCTGAATTCTGTTTTAAAAAATTTACCCTGGCAACTGTGTTGAAAATAAAGATGAGGTTGGAGGTAAGGGTGAGAATAGAGACAAAAAGAATAGCTGAAAGCTTTTGCAACTATCCAGGCAATGGACCATGCTGACTTGGGCAAAAAATAAAGTGGTGGATTTTGGTAAGAAGTGGCCATAGGGCCAAAAAGATTTGAGAATGCTAAGTGAGAGAATGTAAAGGATGAATCCAAGATTTTTAGGCTGAGCAAATCAAAAAATGTTTTATTTGAAATTTACTCACTTGAGATACAAGCTTTAAGGAGGGGAGGATAAGAGTTCAGATTTGGACTTTAATTTTAAGATGTCATTTAGACATCTATGTGGAGATGTCTAGTAGATATTTGATTTTTAGAGAATTCCTATATGGAGATAACACTCTATGCTACATAGATGGTTTATTCAGTTCTTTATGAGATGTAACTTTCATTCAATTCCTTGCTCAAATATCACTTCTATAGGCATTCTAGATCAGTGTATATCAAATAGCAACCTTCCTCAAATCTTGAGCCGCTTAGTCCTTGTTGTGGTCATTCATAGAATTTATCTCGGTATGGTATGCTACACATTTATATGAATGTGTTTTATTCTTTTGTTTTTTTCCTCTCTTTCTTCCACCATCATGATAAAATATGGTCTTCATGAAAGCAGGATATTTATTAATCATTGCAGTTTCCCAGTTTATTGCCTAGCACGTAATAGTTGCTCACAAAATACTTTGAAAAAACTTATTTTTGCATATTGGTCGTAAGAAGGCTAAAAGCTTGGAAGTATTATTAAACAGACAACTTTCTGAATATTGAGTGAGAGATTACACAGACTAATTCAGTTTCCTAATATCCAGTGTTCCTTCCCTTCCTGGACACTTGGAAGACTACAATTTTTAGCCACTTTGGAGTTAAATGGGTTCATATGACTTTTCATTTCCAGGGACTACATATCCACAGACGCACAGTCGAACAAGCTGAGGATCTGCTTGTTCAAGGTCTATGAGAACCGATAACTCGCCTAGTCACAGATGATGTCATGGATGAGATCACGGATCACCTACCTCAGTGGGCCACGTAAGTGCCCAGTCAGTGAGTGGTGCCCCAGAAGAAGCAGCACTCCAAGGCCAAGCTGAAATCTCTGCGAAGGGCCCTGAAGAGTGGCCTGACTCCAGAAGAAGCCAGAGCCTTCAACCTAGTCAGAAGTTGCAACAGTGATACCCATGGGCGCTCTTAGAAGTGTGCTTGAGCAACGTGCAAGCCCCTGTTTGGTGGAAACCCTCCAGTGGGGGGCAAAGAGATTCTACATTAACACTGGGAGGTTCTGAAAAGGAGTGCCCCTTTCTAGGCATCACCACATGGCTTGTATCGACCCTGTGCATTGACGTGGATTTCCAGGGGTCTTCTTCATATACTTTTTTCATTGTGTCAGTGTATTTCTCCTGTTTCCTTGACACTTCGTTTAGTAGTTCCAAAGCATGACACATTTTCTGTGCAAGGAACAGCCCTTCTAAGAAGCAAATAATTTTTGTCACAGTTACTATGGTCATGTGAGGCAATTTGATTAGATTTACAGTCCGGATCTCCAATACCGAAATATCCTAATGTACACTCCAAATTTGAACACAAAAAGCACAACTTGTTTACCAGTTGTAGATTTTAGACATACTGTTTATACAAATTCATAAGTATACACCATGTTTCAAATACTAAATAGAGTTTAATGCCCAAAATAAAAGTGCACACTTGATTTTTTGATATCTATACCTCCTATGTATCCTAAGAGGATACACAAATTAAATGAATTTTAAATTTTATGTTACTGAAATTGTGGGGACTGTTCTTTATAAAACATGGTTTTTGATGTTTCTGGCAAAATGTAATTAAACAAATTAAATAGCATTAATTCGTTTAATTAACTTTTAAAATTCTGAAATTTAAGTCAATTAATTTTAACATGTATTGTTTCTGTTTCATTGATATGAACTGTAAAAAAAAAGTTGCTTTGTTCCTAAAGTGATTTTAAGCTTATTTTTATTATGTTTCCCCATTGGGAATCAATAACTTTTCCTAGTGTCTGCTTTACCTGTTAAAAAGGCAATTTAACTTTGGGTGGTGAATGCATAATGCAATATATATATGACATATTATCCAATTATACAGCTGAAATCTAGGTAATTTTATTAACCAATGTTACCCCCAATAAACTTAATTTTTAAAAAAGAAGAAATTAGTAACTTTCATTTGGTCAATCAAGAAAGTGTTTAATCTTTGAGCTGAATTCTATGAAAGACAATTTGTGTAGAAGTGAAAATACTCTGGGCTACATTAGTGTACAATTATTATTAAATGTGTATTAAAGTTGATTTATAGTACTGCTGCTATTGTTTTTAAGTTAGTGTTTATGAGTTTTCTGAAAATTTAGTAGACTGTCTGGGATAGGAAAGCTAAAAGGGGACTCTGAAATTTAAAAAATGTGAGAAGAAATGAAGACTGTGAAAACTAATGACTAGATAACTATGATCTTCCAATTCTATCAAATGTTTAATTATAAACTTTATTGTATTCAATTATAAAATTGAATACTAATCTCAATATCTATATCTATTCCTGAACAATAATTTTTAAGGATCCATCTTTCTGTCCATCCATCCCTTCTTTTTAAAATACTAAGATACTCTAGAGAAAAAGATGTTTGTGAAGTTAAAGTTGGATAAAATTTAAATAAAGACAATTTTGTTAACTTGGAAATTGCACATTTGCCAATTGTTTCCTATCAGTTGTTAAAAAAAAAGACCTATATGCATTTGTGTCAAAATTCAGTGTTCTATATTTTTATTACAAGTTGTCTTTAAGTGAAAGATAACAGATAAAATAAATAGTTTTTGAAACGTATTTTAAAAGCTTGTCTAATTTTTTTGGTTGGTCTCACCATAGGTTTCTCAATTTTATTATTCTTCACATGTAATTAAATTATGACTTTTTTGATTTTTATTAACTTCTGCTATTATTTCAGTTTTCATTTTTTTATTACTTCTAAACTTAATGGAGACTTCTCAACTGAGGTCACTTCCAAAAAACATTACAGAAAGTTTTGAAACCCTTCGATTTTTTCAAAATAAGAATTGTGGGAACTTTGAATCACATAAAAGTAGAGTTGGAAGTCATGTATTTAAGTTCATGGATATACATATAAAGAGGTAAAATTACCCTAGGCGAAAGGAGACTGTTTCAAAAATATTTGTTTTCCTGAAACATTCATAAATTCTGCATTTAGCAATGTACTGAAGTGTATTTTTATCTTTTAGATAAATGTTCATTCCATTCTTCATATCAGTACCATACCTATATGATTTGTATTATAGAATTTCATGTATTTTAAATTCTATTAGTATTGTTTCCTCATTATATATCTCATTGCTATCCTCTCCATTTAATGAAATAAATAATATTTAATTATATAAATAATTTAGAATAATTATAACAGCACAGTTTGCTTTATTTTAAACTTATTGAAAATTGTTCCTATGCTTTGATCATAAATATGTGTGCTAGCTAAGCTATTTCAAGGCACTTTCAGGGATTTTTAAACTTTAATGTCCATATAAATCATTGAGGATCTTATTAAAATGTGGATTCCGCATATCTGGAATGGGGCTTGAGATTCTGCATGTCTTACGAGCTCCTAGGTAAAACCAATACTGCTAGACCATAGGCCATACTTCATATAACGAGCGTCGAGAGAGAAGATTCTAAATCATGTATTTAAATCTTTTAAAACCGAGTGTAACATATTTGGAGAAAAGAATTCTAAAATATCACAAAATCTCTTCAAACATAGAAAAAAAAGTAGGCTTTAAAAATGACAAAAACATAGGCCTGAATATTAAGAAGGTATAAAAACATGGTTTTCCAAATATTCATTCAGTATTTCACTGTGGCTCTTTTCCACATAATGCATTTCAAGCTTTTTATTTTGAGCCACATTGTAGTAATTCTTCCAATCTTCTAAGGTTCTTGTTAAAAAAATAATAATAAAAGAGACATTAAATAATTTGTTCATTTATTTGTAATGTCCTCCTTCCCTCCTTCATTCTGAGTGCCAGAACTCAAGACCACCTTCAATTATTCTTAAGAATGTCTTACCGTTTTTAGAAAGTACTGAATATGACTAGATTTAAGGATTGCTTTGTGTATAAAGGTAAAGGCAAAAATAATATTAAAATTATTTCCTAATTCCTTTTTCCACCAATACATGATATTAAACAATCCTTCTTATCACTAGTACTTTATCTGTGACACAAATGCTATACATTAGAACTCACTCTCTCATAAATGGAGAAATTTTATGGTCCAGTGGAAAAGAGTAGTATTGTATAATTGGTATGTGGATTATCTTTTACCATCTTCAATAAAGTATTGTGGATAATTGCATCTATAATTTTGCTTAAAACGTTTTTGTTGTTTCCCCCCCCCCCCCCCAAGAAATTTCATGAGTTTTAGCAATTCATGCTTTGGATTTTATAGAAAAAGAGATAAAAGCCTTATTTTTCAAGGAGTCAATAAACTAAGAACTACATTATGCTTTTTAGTATAACACTTTACAAGAATGATTATCTAATTACCCAGCAGGTAGATTGCTAGTTCTCTTTTACCCCTACTGCCTCGCTCCTCCTCATCTACCAAAGAAACTTTCCCAGTATAAATTCTACATGTAACAGAATCCAGCCTGCCACAAAAAGTATGAAAAGGTTTGTTTTGGCTATGAACTCTTAAAGGAAAACAGGATCAATCTTGGAATCAGTGCTCTGGGAAGAGGCTTATTGGTTACAGAACCTTGTGAATATATAATAAAAGATCACAATGCAGCTGGTTTCAATTTCTTTTGGAGGATTCGGTCTGTTGGCCTGTGTATGTAGAACTCTGAACCCCTTAAACATCTGATAAAACTTTGTGTAATATGTTTACTTCCTAAAACCTCTTTCCTCTTGCCGTGTGTTTAATTATCTTAAAACCATTGACTGTAAAGTGAAGAGCTACCACTTTCCCAGTTAATTTTCTATTAGCTCCTACCTTCAGATTTCACTGTTCCACAAACTAATGTAAATTCAATTCAATTCCTAATGTTACTTTTGGAAAATCATTTTCAGGTTCCTATCTTTTTTTTCTCTCACTTTTAGGGTTATCCTCACCCCTTGGATGTCCTCAAAGTGCAGGAAAAATATGTCACAATCATTCTCCCTGCAGTCTTTTACATGGTCATTTCAGGCACACTTGACATACTAAAAAGAAAAAACAAAATAACTTAAATAATAGTTTCTAGCTTGATTGCCTTGGTGTCTATTTTAAGGAATATTTTATTAATCATTCCATGTTTAACAAATAATCCACGATATACTCACTTAACTTCACTTCCTCATCACTATAATTTACTCTATAAACAATGAATGAGTTAATGACTGTATCTATAGGCAAATTATACAAATATTTTGCTATATGAAAGAATATAAAATAAGAAGGGAAATTTAAAAAAAAACAGAGCTCTGGGAGTTATAGGAATAAGACATGCAAAAGCTTTTGTGAAAACAAACAATAAAAAATCTTGAAATGACCTTGAAAGATGAGTAGAAACTTAGCAAGTCAAGAAGACTAGAAGATGAATACAGCCAAAGACAAAAGTATGAATAAATACTGAAATAAAATGATCGAGGACATTTTTGTAGAACAACCATTAGTATGATATGATGGAACACAAAATACTAAACTAAACAGGAGATAAGGTTTGAGAGATAAAAGGCAGTTTATTGAGAATGGTCCTCTTTGCTTGACTAAGGAAATTTTACTTAATTTTATAGATAAATATTAGTGAAGATTTACTGAAGAAGACTGAGGTTGGAAAAGTAGAGAAAAGACATGTTCCTAGCTGAGGACACTTCAAAATAAAGGCAAGAAACAGAGGGTTTAGGACAAGTTGAGATAGCACAAAAGGTATGAAATCTGTGTAAATGGCTTTGTGGACATGAAGAAAGATGAGACAACAATGTTCCATAAAAAAGAAAAAAGATTACTAAACGAGGAGATGAAAAGATTTCTTAGTTTTATCTTGAGTTAGCTCAAAAATTTCAAGATTGTAATTGCTCACATCTATCTCAGTATCTCCTACACACACATACTCCTTTTTATCTTGCCCATTTGGGATTTCAGCCAAGGTCACATTATCTTAAATATCATAATTTGATCATAAACAGTGTAAAATGTTAAGATCAATTTGCCTTTGATTTTAAATATTGCTATAACTCATAGCTAAGTCAAACAATTTCTTATGTTTTCTACCAGGCTTTGATCTCAATTTCTACCAAATTATTCTGAGCACTTCAAAAAGAACAGCTTTGATCCTTTGCACGTAGCCTGACTTTCCAATATTAACTGGATTTCAAAGTCTGTAAAGACAGTGCAGAGAGAAAATTTATCCTTACAGGAAATTTTAAAAAATAAAAGCAATAGGAATGGCAGAATAAGAAAAATCAATATTTCTCAAAAACTCAGCCTAAATCAAGGCTAAAATTTTCAAAGACAATAACACCATTGTGTAAATGGAAGTCTGCCATTCTCTGAATGTACTGATTAATCAGTATCCTTAAATGTGAGAGAACCAGACAATATTGGTTTCTTAATGTGATGCAATTTGAAATATATAATTACTTATGAAGTATTCTTGAAAAAAATGATAATTAATTTAACCTTAGCTCTAACTCCTAGTCTACAAGAAATATGTGAGATAAAAGAACAAGTTAATAGCACAAGGAAGCAACCCGCAAAAAATCAGAATGCAGGACTCCTTTAAAATTTGAAAAGACCTGGTTTCTTCAGCAAGTCAAGACATAAAAAAAAAACAGTAGGGAGCACCATCAGTAGGGGCTGCTCCAGGCCCCAGGGTGTTAGGTGGTAGGCTCCCTGTAACCATGGCCTTGGGTTGTGCCTTGGCAACTGCAATATCTTGT
>NW_011888838.1:7671416-7684070 GCF_000151845.1 Pteropus vampyrus
TGATTCGAATCTTTCCCTATAGTGCAATCCCGTTTATGGAGTTTGAGCATTATAAAACGTTAACTACTGCAAAGCCGGGGTTTTCTGGTCATGTGTACAGATTAATAACTGGATCCACTGCAGATGTGACAGCAGTTATCTGCACTTACCTTCTTGCCACAGTTAAGGTACCTAGTAGGGCTCTCCCCACGGGGCCCAGGGAAGCGGGCGTCACCGCCGAAGCGTGGCGAGACGGACTGGCCCCCACCTCGGGAGTCAGAAGACAACAGCCCACACACCTTCCTGTGTTGCACGCCTGTTGGGAAAAAGAAAAAGAAAAAAAGAATTATTTACCATGGTGTTGCACAGACAATATTCTATATATTTGATGTAAACCATGGGCAAATGCAATTAGGAACTGTTTTGCAGAATCTGAAGAGTCTTACCATGAAAGAAACAAATGAACTATGTCTGTGAACACCATGGAATTCCAAAAAGATTATATTCTGGTTTATCACTTAATTACATTATTGGCATTCCCTCATAAGCTTATCTTTTACAACATACGAACTTATAAAACAGTTTTTCACCATGACTATAAACAAAATTCTGTCCCCCTTCCACTCCCTTTAATAAGCTGTCAGAGAGAGAAAAAAGATGTTACTATAATATTTGAATGGAACATTTGGTTGGACATTAACCAGGTCACAGGAATCACTGGTATCCTAGTTTTTTCTTTTTTTTCTTTTTTCCTTCCATTCTTCCTTTCTTCCTCACAAATAACAAGTACTTACTATACTTTTTTTGATTCCAAAAGTTGTAGCTTAGAGTATTGGAAAATTCTTAAGCTAATGCTAGATAATTAGCACTTTTCGAAAGACCTTTAAAGTACTATTTGAAAGTAGAACAAATTTCAAGGTGTCACCTTTAGCTTGATGATGTTGTTCCAAGCTATCATCATAGTCATTATTTTAAAAATATTCTAATATTAATTATTATAAAATAAATAGGCTTGGTTATATTATTGCAGAAAGATGAGAACTGAATTTTTAAGGTCTGAAGCTAACATTGAAGTACTAGTCTTAGTTTTCTTCTCAAAATTGTATGCCTCTATATAAAAAAAAAACTTTTTAAAACATATTTTTAACATTTTTGACAAAAATATTCTTCTTAAAAAAAGCCATGTAAAGAATTTCATTCAAAGTATACAAAAAAATGAAAAACAAAAAACTCTTAAAGCTGAAAAGATCAAATGACCTGGCTAAGAAATGGACAAAAGATCCAGACAGATATCTCAGGAAGCAAGACATACAGATGGCAAATAATATAGAAAGATGCTTAACATCATATGCCATTAAGATATTGAAAACTGAAACAATAATGAGGTAGTACAACATACCTATTAGAGTAGCTAAATCCAAACAATGACAACACCAAATGCTGGTGAGGATGTGGAGCAATAGGAACACATGTTCAGTGCTGGTGAGAATGCAAATAATGCAGTCATTTTGGAAGACAGCTTGGTAATTTCTTACAAAACTAAACAATCTTGCCATCCAATCTAACAATCATGCTCCCAGGTATTCATTCGAAGGAGTTAAAAACTCATAAACCTGCTCAGCTTTATTAATTGCCAAAAATTATAAGAAACCAGCTCAGCTTTATTAATTGCCAAAAATTATAAGCAACCAAGATGTCATTCAATAGATGAATGGATAAGCAAACTGTGGCACCTCTATTCAACTGAATATTATTCAGCAATAAAAATAAACAAACAAACAAACAAACAAACAAACAAATAAATAAATAAATACATAAATAGAGCTATCCAACCAAGAAAAGACATGGAAAAACCTTAAATTCATATTGCTAATTGAAAGAAGTCAGTTCTTTCAATGGATGCAGCCTGTATGATTCCAACTATATGAGAAAAGGCAGACTATAGATATGGTAAGAAGAACATGGGGTCAGGGAGACAGGAGAGGAATGAAAAGGTGGAACACAGGACATTTTTAGGATAGTGAAACCATTCTGTATGATACTATAATGGTAGATACCTGATATTACGTATTTGTCAAAACCCGTAAAACTGTACAACACAAATAGTAGTGAATCCTAACGTAAATATGAACTTTAGTTAATAGTAGAGTATAATATTAGTTCTTCAGTTGTAACAAATGTTCCATGATAATTCATGATGTTTATAACAGGAGAAACTGGGGGAGGTGGATATATTAGAACTCTGTACTTTCTGTGCAATTTTTCAGTAATCCTAAAAGTTATCTATTAAAATTGTTTATTAAACAAACAAAAAGGAGCCACACAGTGTCTCAACCATAAGTGATAGATTTGGGGGTATTATTTAAATGTTGTTACCAGTTACTATTGGTGATTTACATGTGTTTTTGAAAGTAAATATATTTTCCAAAGACAGTAATAATAAATATTGAATATCTTTGCTCTAAAAAATGTGATTAATGTTAAAGTTTTGTTCCTGTTTTTGGAAGAATTGGTATATACTAGATTTGTTTAAGTGAACTGTGAAATATCCATTAATGTACATATAGGAATGTATTATATCATGATACAATTAGTTCTTTCATATAAAGTCATTTTAATGCAATATAAATGTAAATAGAGATGTAAAATAAGACTTGAATTATCCTTTATTTTTAAAAATAGTTCAAAATGTTAAAATACATTTATCTTGTTCAGTCATTTTCTATGTTTTATTATTAGCATGACAGATGTGAAACAAGAACAATGTGATTTGTAGAGTTGTTATTTTTAAGGCATTAGACATCTAAGTTGAAAGCAATTTTTCTCCTTTACTTTTTATTTTCAGCAAAATACTTCTTACCATTATCTTAGTAAAAAATGTGATGAACTGATTTCATCTTTAATGACTTTATTTTAAAATAAACGTGTATCATTTAATGACTTATAAATATATTAGTGGGTGAAAATACACCTCCCAAAGGCTGAAATCCAAATACCATCACGTTGGGGGGTAGGATTTCAACATATAAATTTTTGGTGTGTAAACATTCAGTCTATAGCAGTGATTATATTAAAATACCTTTTAGAAATTCACACTACAGTGTTAAGGGGACAAATAGCTGAGATTTGCTTTAAAATATTATAAGAGAAATCAAACTGGGGATGAGATTCAAGCTTTGAAAAAGTAGATATTGAATATGGGTGATAAGTAGATGGATTTTTTAAATTTTCTATTTTTGAGTATAATTTAAATTTTTATATAAAGTACTTTTTAAAAATCTTTGGTACTAATTCTTTCTGTAACATGTTTCAATCTTTAACTTTACTTTAATTCCAAGTCATCACCAAAAATCTTAATTCCACCAGTTTGACATATTGTTACCTTTACGCATGCCTTGTATTTTTCTGATTCTATGCCTATGTTTGAGATTTTTATGTTTTAGAATGCCCTCTTGATCTTGTTGAGATCTATATTAGAGCCTGAAGAATGGACTGCACTGACAGTTATCTATTAACAAAGATTTGTTAACCCATAAGACATAATTGAACATCATTAAACATTTTCCCCAGAACTCTGAAAATCAATTTGGTATGTAAGCTTATCATTCTCAGTCATAAATTTGTCTAGCATATCTTCTCAGATGCCTGAATCGGAGAGCTTTTGCCCTTTGGTAGAAATAATAGAATGAAAAGGTCACGTCCTGGTCAATTATTAGGTATACAGAAGAATTTTTGCAAAAAGAAAAACTCTGAAGAGCAAATTGTTTTCAAATCTAATGAGATATTTATAAATAAAAATTTGTATTAACAGTTAAGGAGATTTTTAAGTTTAGTAAATATATTTTTGCAGACATTAGTAGCTTTTATTATGTAATTTTCTTTTTGAATTTTGGAATAAACATTAATGTTTTTTCAGATGCCAAAAAATATAGGAAGCCCTTGAAAAGCTTGGAGGACATTGTATAGTCACGCAGTTATTACAGAAACATTGAAGAGAAATATGGAGATGAGCTTGTAGTGCCATAAAACTAATGACAATAACAGTATAACAAACTAATGTGATGAAATAAGTCATTTCGAGTCCCATATTTATTTACATTTGTTTGTTTATTTATTTATTTATTTATTATTTATTAAATTTATTGGGTTAACATTGGTTAATAAAATTATATTGGTTTCAAGTGTACAATTCAATAATATATCATCTGTGTATTGCATTGTGTGTTCACCACCCAAAATCACATCTCCTTCTATAGCCATATATTTGATCTCCTTTACTCTTATCTAATCCCTTCTCCCCTCTTTCCTCCTGGTAACCACTAAACTGTTGTCTGTTTTATGAGTTATGATTTGTTTGTTTGTTTGTCTTGTTTGTGTCTTACTTTCAGTTTTATATCCCACATATGAGTGAAATTATATGGTTCTCAACTTTTTCTGTCTGTTTTATTTTGCTTAGCATGATAATCTCATAATCTATCCATGTTGTCGCAAATGGCAGTATTTCATCTTTTCTTATGGCTGAGTAATATTCTATTGTATATATGTACCAAATCTTTTTTATTTAATCATCTATCAAAAGCACTTCGGTTGTTTGCATGCCTTGGCCACCGTTCATAATGCTGCAACAAATATAGGGGTGCATATATCTTCATGGATAGTATTTTTAAATTTGGGGGGTAGATATCCAGAAGAGAGACTGCTGAGTCATATGGCAATTCTATTCTTTATTTTTTGAGGACCCTCCATACTGTTTTCTATAGTGGCTGTGCCAATTTACATTCCCACCATCAGTATATGAAGAGTTTCTTTTCCTCACAGCCTCTTTGAAACTTGTCATCACTTGTCTTGATGATAGCCATTCTAACGGGTGTGAGATGGTATCTCATTGTGTTTTTGATTTTCATTTCCCTAATAGCTAGTGACATTGAGCATCTTTTCATTTATCTGTTGGCCATTTGTATGTCATCTTCTTGAGAGAAGTGTCTGCTCAGGTCCTCTGCCCACTTTTTAATTGGACTGTTTGGGTTTTTTTTGTCATTGAGTTGTATGAGTTCTTTATATATTTTGGGTATTAACCTCTTATCAGAGGTGTTTTTGCAAACATCTTCTCCCATTCAGTCAGTTGCTTTTTTGTTTTGTTGATGGTTTCTTTTGCTGTGCAAAAGGTTTTTATTTTTATATAGTCTCATTAATTTATTTTTGCTTTTACTTTCCTTACCTTGAGGTCAAATTTATAAAATCCTCTAAGACCAAGGTCCATGACTTTAGTACACATGTTTTCTTTCATGCAATTTATTCTTTCAGGTCTTATAGTTAGGTCTATAATCCATTTTGAGTTAATTTTGGTGTATGGTGACAGATAGCTACAACAAAAACTAGAAAAAAGTAAGGGGTAAAGGTCTGAATTTGCAAAAGAGAATGGAGATAAAATGCATACAGAAGAAAAAGCACCACTGTATATATGAAACTTTCTTTTATATAATGGTTACCATGCATAAAAAAATTCAGAATTGATTCCCACATTTAGATGTTCTACTAGTTCACTGTATTCTTCTTCAATATTATAGATTTTTAAAAATAGTTTGGTGTAAAAAAAATATCAATAAAGGAAATATGTCAAATATGTATGGGAAAACATAAAACTCAAAATAACTAAAGAAGTGATACAATTATGCTGTTAAAAAGGTATGAAATGGCAAGAAATCTTATCTAATGAAGTAAAGGTACTATCATTTGTAAAATGTGTAAATACAAAATCAAATAACTTTAAAACACTCTTACATCTATCCATATAAATTCCACACTCACCCAGGAAACCGGTGGTGGGTCAGAGGCTTGTGCAAGATTCATACGGGAAAAGACTACATTACCTAGAACCAGAACAAGGGCTGGACGGGCATCTACCATTGTGCCTTACTTAGTTGGGCCCCCTAAGTACAATCTACAGACTGTGACAGCTTGACTGTGCGGACCCTTCCCACAGGGCCATTACAAAGCACTGGCCTGAGGAGATCAGCCCTCCCCACCCAACGTGCAAATTGCCCTGGGGCTTTTCTTGCTGGATGGCTGCCACCCCTTGCACGAATTCAGGGGCAAACATCCTCAGTGACCAGCACTGTGAACTGCATTTCGGAGACAGTTTCAGGCAGATCACTGCTGCCAACACAAACTTTAGCAGATCTCGGAGATCTGTGAGCCAGTCCCAGGCAGCAGCTGGTCTTGCTGTGATCTGAGACTTTTGTAGGAACATGCGAATGGTTTCTGAAGTTGCAGCCAGACTGAGGTTATATTGATCTGAGGGCCATTATCTCCCTGAGACCTTGCCTCACACAACCCACAAATTGCCCCAGGCGGCCCATTGACAGTCAACCTCCACAGCCCTTCTCCCAGGTCTCTTGATTCACAGAAAACAAAATTTGGCTAACACAGTGAGGGCAGTGCAGGGAATCCAGTTGCAGGCAGACCTCTGCTGTCCACAAGAATTGCAATATCGCTTGGGGTCTGTGGGACAGCCCCAGATGGCAGCTGGTCTCTCTGTGATCTATGACTACTGCAGTAACTCCCAAGCACAGAAAGTTTCAGCAAAAGTGAGGCTGTATTGGCCTGATGGCCCTTGTCTCCCTGAAATCTCCCTTCATCCAAGCCACAAAGTGCCTGCAGCCCATTGACTGGCAGCCTCACCTGTCCTGCTTGGCTCTGGGGTTGTGCAGTCTGTGCAGGCAACAGAACTTGGCTAGCACAGTGAACACATTTTGAGGAAAGCAGTTGTGGGTAGACCACTGCTGCCTGTATGAGTCGCAATATCTCTCGGGGGGATCGCAGGGGTCTATGGGACCACCCCAGATAGCAACTTATCTCCCTGTGATCTGTGACTACTGTAGGAATGTGCAGACACAGAAATTGAAGAAAACTGAGACTATTGGCCTGACAGCCCTTGACTCCCTGAGCTCCTGCTTCATCCAAGACACGAAGTGCTCACTGCACTTAATAGGCAGCTACCCCTGTCCAGGAGTGGTGCATTCTGTGCAGTCAACAGATCTCAGCCAGCAAATTAAGCAAAGTTCAGAGAATACAATGACAAGAAAATCACTGCTGCTAGCATAAGATACAGTATCACTTGGGCAAATCTCAGGGGTTTTGTGAGTCCATCACAGTAAACAGTAGGTTGTACAGTGATATCTGAATTTGGTGGCAGACTTCAGTGCCAGAGCTGGCAGCAAATCTGGTGCAGTGTAGGCCTCATGGCCCTGCACCTCACTGAAATGGATGCCCTACCTAATCCACAAATTACCTGTGGCTGGCCTGCTCCCAGGCAACCCAGTCTCAATCTGTGCTTTTCTTTAGTAATGAATTCAATAGCAAACAACAGCACTCAGTTCATGCAGCCCACGCAAAGTCCATTCATCTGGGAAAAGCATTTGGTGGTGGGCCACAAACTCACACACCTATAAGCTTCAGTAATTCTTAAATGGAGCTTGGATGTTTGCAGGCCCGAAGTGGGCGACAGCTGACCTTGCTATTTTTGGAAACTTGTACAGAGAGCTACAAAGACAGAGCTGGCATGTAAACTGACACTGCAGTGGCAGGGAAAATTTACTCAATAGATCCAAGAGACTCTTGGGGTCCCTGCGCCACCCAATAAGCATGTCACCCAGAGGCTCTTCCAGTTTCAGAGACTTATGGGCAATTGATAGGCAATGTCAGGCCTTGAGGAGCACTGGTCCCTCTGCTAAACTGCCTTAGGTCAGGGACAAGTTATAACCAGACTGCTGCGTACAGCGTTGTCTCTTCCACTTACTTATAGATCCAGCATAGGCAACAACCATCTGCAGATTGCTTTGTAGCTCCCAAGGGGTAGCCTTGAGCAATCAAAAGCAGTGGCTGACCTTGGCCTCCTGTGGAGCCCTTTCTAAGGGGCCATAAAACCAATGCATCCAGAGGCTGGCACCAGATCACAACAGAGCAACTCCTGAGTAGCCCCATTAGTGGTACACACAAAGGGTGATTGCAACAAGTACACAAGCCTGCTAGGACAAATCCCACTCAGTGAAGTCAGCCCCCACACAGCAACTCTTACCCTGTGGGCTCAGCCAGTTCCCACAATTAGTCAGCCTGAATGTTATTTCGATCCACTGATGTACTAACACCAATAAAGGTTTACCTACAACAGGAGATCACACACAATCCACACAAAGATCACATCCAAAACCCTGACATAGGGGATCAGTGAGAGTGTGCCGCTGGGTCACATGGGACACCTTCCTCATAAGGCCAAGGCTGAGAGACAAAACAAATATTCCTAACACATAGAAATGAACACAGAGAGGCTAATAAATGAGAAAACAAAGAAACATGCCACAAACAAAATGACAGGAGAAAACTCCAGAAAATAAGCTAAATGAAATGGAGGCAAGCAACCTGTCAGAGACAGAGTTCAAAATAATGGTTATAAAGATGCTCAACAAACTTAGGAGGAGAATGGATGAGCACAATGAGAACCTCAACAGAGGGATAGTAAGTATAAAAAAGGACATAGAAACCATAAAAAAGAACCAGACAGAAATGAAGAATGCAATAACTGAAATGAAGAATACACCAGAAGGATTCAACAGTAGACTGGATGAAGCAGATGAAAGGAGTGAAATGAAAGACAAGGTAGCAGCATACATCAAATCAGAACAACAAAAAGAAAAAAAGAATTTTAAAAAATGAGGATAGTTTAAGAGAATTCTGGGACAACATGAAGTGTAACAATATCCAGATCATAGGAGTATCTGAAGGAGAAGAGAGAGAGCAAGGGATTGAGAAACTATTTGAAGAAATAATGACAGAAAACTTCCCTAACATGGCAAAGGAATTAGACATTCAAGTTCAGAAAGCACAAAGCATCCCAAACAAGAGGAATTCAAATAGACCCATACTGAGACACGTCATAATTAAAATGCCAAAGGTCAAAGACAAAGAGAGAATCATAAAAGCAGCAAGAGAAAGGCAGCTAGTTACTTACAATGGTAATCCCATAAGAATGTCTGCTGATTTTTCAATGGAAACTTTGCAGGCCAGAAGGGACTGGCAAGAAATATTCAAAGTACTGAAAAACAAGAATCTACAACCACGAATACTACACCCAGAGAGACTTTTGATTAAAATGGAAGGTGAGATAAAGAGCTTCTCAGACAGAGAAAAGCTTAAGAAATTCATTACCAACAAGCCAGTATTACAAGAAATGTTAAAGGGGCTTCTGTAAAAAGAGAAGGGGTAAAAAAGAAAAAAGAAAAAACAAATACAAATAATAAATGGCAGTGACTATGTATCTATCAGTAATCACTTTAAATGTAAATGGATTAAATGCTCCAATCAAAAGACTTAGGGTAGCCAAATGGATAATAAGGCCCATTATCCATTTGCTGTCTACGAGAGATCCACTTTAGATCAAATGACACTCACAGACTAAAAGTAAATGGATGAGAAAAGATATTTCACGCAAATGGAAAAGAAAAAAAGCCAAGGTAGCGATACTTATATCCAATAAAATAGACTTTAAAACAAAGGTTATAATAAGAGACAAAGAAGAGCATTACATAAAGATAAAGGGATTGGTAAATCAAGAGGACATAATCCTAGTAAACATATATGCACCCAATATAGGAGCACATACATAAAGCAATTATTGACTGACATAAAAGGAGAGATAAACAGTAATACAACAATAGTAACAATAGTAAGAGACTTTAACACTCTATGGACACCAATGGACAGATCTTCCAGACAAAAAATCAACAAAGAAACAATGGTCCTAAAAGACACACTAGAGCAGATGGATTTAATAGATATGTTTAGAGCATTTTACCCCAAAGCAGCAAAATCGACATTCTTCTCAAGTCCACATGGAAAATTTTCCAGGACAGAGCACATGTTAGGACACAAAATAAGTCTCAGTAAATTTAAGAAAATTGAAATCATATCAACCATCTTCTCTGATTACAATGGTATAAAACCTGAAATCAACCACAAGAAAAAAAACTGGAAAATACACATACACATGAAGGCTTAATAACATGCCACTAAACAATGAATGGGTTATCAATGAGATCAAGGAAGAAATTCAAAAGATACCTAGAGACAAATGAAAACACAACAGCTCAAAATCTATGGGTCACAATGAAAGCAGTCCTAAAAGGACTACCTCGAGAAACAAGAAAAACAATCTAACCTTATAAATATCAGAGCAGAAATAAATGAAGTAGAGTCTAGAAAAACAATACAAAAAATTAATGAAACCAAGAACCGGTTCTTTGAAAAGATAAACAAAATTGACAGACCCTTAACCAAACTCATCAAGGAAAAAAGAAGGCTCAAATAAATAAAATCATAAATGAAAGAGGAGATGTAACTACAGACTCCACAGAAATAAAAGGATCATAAGAAAATACTATGAGCAATTATATGCCAACAAATTGGACAATCTGGAAGAAATAGATACATTCCTAGAAGTATACAATCTTCTAAGACTGAGCCAAGAAGAAACAGAAAATCTGAACTGACCGATTGCCACCAATAAAATAGAATCAGTAATCAAAAACCTTCCAAAAAACAAAAATGTGGACCAGATGGCTTCATAGGAAAACTTTACCAAATATTCAAAGAAGAATAAACACCTGTTCTTCTCAAACTATTTCCAAAAATTCAAGAGAGAAGGCTCCTTAAAACCTTTTATGAGACAACCATTACCTTGATTCTAAAACCAAAGACATTATAATAAAAGAAAACTCTTATGAATATTGATGCAAAAATTCTCTACAAAATATTAGCACACCGAATTCAGCAATACATTAAAAATATCATACACCATGATCAAGTTGGATTTATTCCTGGGATGTGAGATTGGTGCAATATTTGCAAATCAATTAATATGATACACCATATTAACAAGCTGAAAAATACAAACCATATTGATCATATCAATAGATGCAGAAAAAGCATTCAACAAAATCCAGCATCTATTTATGATAAAAACTCTTAGCAAAGTGGGAATAGAGGGACAACATAATAAAGGCTGTATATGAGAAATGTACAGCTAACATCATTCTCAATGGGGGAAAGGCTAAAAGCGTTTTCCTTAAGATCAGGAAAAGATAAGGATGCCTACCTTCACCACTACTCTTCAACATGGTATTGGAAGTCTTAGCTACAGCAATAAGACAAGAAAGAGAAATAAAAGATATCTGAATTGGAAAGTAAGAGATAAAATTCTCATTATTTGCCGATGACATAATATTATATGTAGAACCCTAAAGATTCCACCCAAAAACTGTTAGAACTGATCAATTAATTCAGTAACGTAGCAGGATACAAAATTAATATTCAGAAGTCAGTGACACTTTTATATATCAATGATGAACTTTCAGAATGAGAAATTAAGAATACAATCCCGTTTACAATTACATCGAAACAATAAAATACCTGGGAATCAAATTAACCAAGGATGTAAAAGATTTGTTCTCAGAAAATTATGTCATTGAAAAAAGAAATTGAAGAAGATACAAATAAACGGAAGCATATACCATGCCCATGTGTAGAAAGAATCAACATCATTGAAATGGCCAGCCTACCCAAAGCACTCTATAGATTCAATGCAATCCCTATCAAAATATTAATGATATTTTTCAGAGAACTAGAACAAATAATCCTAAAATGTTTATGGAACCATAAAAGATGCCAAATAGTTATTCCAATCCTGAGAAAGAAGAACAAAATTGGAGGTATCACACTACCTAATATCAAACTATACCACAAGGCTATACCACAGTAATCAAAATAGCATGGTACTGGCATAAAAACAGATACGTTGATCAATAGAACAGAATAGAGAACTCAGAAATAAATCCACAACTATATGCTCACTCAATATATGACGAAGGAGGCAAGAATATACAATGAGGTAAAGATAGTCTCTTCAATAAATGGTGCTGGAAAAATTGGACAGATAACATGCGAAAAAAGAAAATGACTACCTTCTTACACAGTATACAAGAATAGACTCAAAGTGGATTAAAGACTAAATGTAAGACCCAAAACCAGAAAACTTCTAGAAAAAAACATAGGCAGTAATCTCTCTGATATTGCTAACAGTAATTTCTTTTTAGATATATCTCCTTGGGCAAGGGAAACAAAAGAAAAAATAAACAAATGAGACTACAGCAAACTAAAAAGTTTTTGTACAACAAAGGAAACCGTCAACAAAAACGAAAAAAAACAACCAACTAAATGGGAGAAGACATTCGCTTATGATACATCTGATAAGAGGTTAATATCTAAAAATACATAAAGAACTCATACAACTCAACAACAATAAAACCAACAATCTAATTAAAAAATGGGCAGAAGACCTGAACAGATATTTCTCCAAAGAGGAAATACAGATGGCCAATAGATATATAAAAGATGCCCAAGGTCACTAATCATCAGAGAAATACAAATTAAAACCACAATGAGATGTCACCTCACACCTGTCAGAATGGCTATCATCAATAAATCAAAGAACAACAAGTATTGGCGAGGATGCAGAGAAAAGGGAACTCTCATACAATGTTGGTGAGATTGCAGATTGGTACAGCCATTATGAAAAACTATGAAAAACAGAGGTTTCTCAAAAAATTAAAAATGGATATGTCT
>NW_011888838.1:7684120-7684413 GCF_000151845.1 Pteropus vampyrus
TACAAATTAAAACCACAATGAGATGTCACCTCACACCTGTCAGAATGGCTATCATCAATAAATCAAAGAACAACAAGTATTGGCGAGGATGCAGAGAAAAGGGAACTCTCATACAATGTTGGTGAGATTGCAGATTGGTACAGCCATTATGAAAAACTATGAAAAACAGAGGTTTCTCAAAAAATTAAAAATGGATATGTCTTTTGACCCTGTAATTGCACTTCTGGATATTTATCCAAAGAAAACCAAAATAATAATTCGTAAAGATCTAGGCATCCCTATGTTCATGGTAG
>NW_011888838.1:7684712-7687310 GCF_000151845.1 Pteropus vampyrus
AAAATAGTCTATGGGCATGCCACCCTGAACAAGCCCGATCCCATCTGATCTCAGAAGCTAAGCAGGGTCGGGCCTGGTGAGTACTTGGATGGGAGACCACCTAGGAAGACCAGGTGCTATAGGCATAAAAAAATAAAAAATAAGAAATTGTAAACTGAAAAGGTCCTTGCAATCTGTGAGGTCAATCAAAGGTTGCCTCACCTAAAAAAAAAAAAAAAATTTAAAATGATGGATTCATATTTCAGAATATTTACGAATTCATACTAATATCAAGAAATAAATGAATTAATGACTGACTGACTGACTAAATAAATAAATAAATAATAGAGAAGTCTACTATTTTCATAATTTTTTTGTAAAAATAAAATAATATAAAATTAAAAGACAAATTATGAGATCATAATTTAACTTAAAAAGCTAGAAAAAAGAAAACATTATCAGAATATAAACTCAAAGTATGCAGTACTCAATATTAAAAACAAGATCAGAAAATGAAAGAATGTTTACAGAAGAAAAACAGTCATACATTTTTAAAAATTTGATAGAAAGATTAAAATCGAAGAAATTCAGGCAGATTAAACAAAAAATATTGGAGATGAGAACAAGTGATATATAAAATGAGAGTGATGAGACATCTATGAACATCTTTATTTGTCAATAAATTAAAATAAAAATAAAATGGACATAGTCGACACAATATAATTTTTATAATAAATACAAAGAAAAATTTAAAAACATTAATTTTGATTACATTTCTTTAATGATTACTGAAAACTATCCTACTATAACTATTAAGAAATAAATTTAATAAACAATTAAATAATAGTATAGCCTTTAAAGAAATTTAATAGGTAATTTAATGCTATATGGAAAATAAATGAGAGTAGATGGTTTTATAGGAGAAGTCAATTCAATAGTCAAAGAAAAATTGTTGATGATTGTAATTTGTTGGTGTTAAAAATGATAGTCTCTTTAGTTCCAGTAGGAGGAGGGAAAACCTAAGGAATTTAGAAGAAAGCAGCAGAGAAGAAACCGAAAGCCAAGTGGAAATCCAGAGTTCAAGATTGATTTAACTCCAACACCATTGTAAGAGATGCTCCAAGTTTTAAAAAAGTTCAAAGTTTTGCTTTCTAGGTTAGGTGTTTTCTGACCATTCCAAATAAAAGTATTTGAATTTTGGAAGAGTGTGGTGACCAAGCAACCTGAGGGGACTTAATCCCCTATCTATTGTATAGATTTGAGAAGGGATTATAGATCTATTTTGGTTTTGATCCCTTTCTTTTCAGAAAGGAAATATCACCTTTGATCATTAGGTGGCATCAAAGAGCAATATAATATGCTCAGATGAAAAAATGCAAAGTAAAAGAGAAAAACTAAATAGGTCCTGCAATAAACTACCTTTGTTTAATTAAGCAGGCAGTCACTCCGGATTGAAATAATATTAAACAGATTTTTAAAATTTCATGAAAGATAACCTGTCAATCATTAAAAATCATAACAAAACACTTATTATAAGTTCTACACTTACGTATGTAACTTTATCATATGAATTATTTTATTTTTGCTAAAAAATAGCATTACCAATTTCATTTGTCTAGACATTTCTATCAGCAATGGATTAAGTCTTGGACATTTAAATTTATTTATTAATTTAGGTGTTAGACATCAAAACATACAAGTAAATTTGTTGCTTATATCGTATCTTTATTTGTTCCTTTGAGTCTATGTCAAGGCTATGAGGTTAGGAATAAATAGAAAATTTAATTAAAAATTATCAATTTATGGCCAAGTCTATTTCAATTTCTAGATACAGTAATGTCTATCTTTGCCCTCAAATAATTCATAATTGAGAAGGAGACAAAAATGTAAATAGAAAATTAAAACACAGTGCTGATAAAATACATAGAAATCACATAGAAATCTTGATCCTCCTTCAACAGGCTCTGCATATCACGTCCAAATGATCTCAGACAAGGGTCACTAAACAAACAGTGAAGGGGAAGTGGTGACAGAGCAGAGGTAGTCCAGGAAGAGCAGGGATGAAGTAGAGTAATAAAAATGGAAATATTCCAGGTGAAGGAAATTACATGTGCATAGGGATGGAGGAGGATGTGTCTCATGCATTCTCAAAACTAAAAGAAGTTTGTTGTGGTTATACCCTTGAGAAAAAAATGGGGGTGTGTCAGATGTGGAGAGATGAAGCTAAAAATGTTAACAAGACTCATATCATGCAAAGATTTATAGAAGAGTTTAAGTGATCAGTTATAATCCTATAAGTGATGGGGACATAATGAGAAAAAAATGTTTTTAATAAGGTAGATACCACAATCAGCTTTGAATTTTTGAAAAATTGCTTGAGCTAAAGTGTGGAACACAAATTAGATAGGAACAATTTCAGAGGCAGTGAGAAAAGGCAGTGACTGTTCCAGTGAGATGATGGTAGTGACTTAAGAATTGAGACATTTGGTAGATAATCTCAAAAAGATTTAATGACAACAAATGAACAGGACAAACAAACAGAGACTCATGCACATAGACAATAGACTAGTGGTTACCAGAGGGTAGTGGGGAAGGGAGAAGGTAGATTGGGTAAAAGCG
>NW_011888838.1:7688975-7710702 GCF_000151845.1 Pteropus vampyrus
GAAAGAAAGAAAGAAAGAAAGAAAGAAAGAAAGAAAGAAAGAAAGAAAGAAAGAAAGAAAGAAAGAAAGAAAGAAAGAAAAAGAAAATAAAGGCTGTATTGATTATTGTTCTCAGTTTCTGACATAAAAACTTACACCGTTTATAAGCCAGAAAATTTACTGAATGCTTTTCAGTAGTTTACAGAATCTGGTTCAGCATTTCAGGCCTGAACTTAGATAGGAGCAGTGCTAAAACCTATTATGGAGCAATTCTAGGGAAATATTGAAGCTCACACAGGTTCCGCCAGTTCTCAGAGGACCTGAAGTTTATACAGACAATACTAGAGAATAAACACCAGAAGTCCTGCCACTCTAGCCAGCAAAGAGCTAGAGCCCTCAGCCATCACACTCATTGAGACACTAATTTCCCACACATTTGCTTCTTCATGTTCACTGAATTTCCAATTGTAGTACCTCCAGAGTGAATCAGATGAGTAAAACATAGGTCACATGCCTCACTGCAATAGCAAAGGAGGCTCAGAAAATAAATTTTTAGGCTTCTATCTTGAGAAGATGAGGCATTTTAACATGAGAAATTACCAAAATACAGAAATGTTCTTCTAAAGAAGATGAATACCCCCTACATATAACAAACATCTGCTGCAATGACTCAGAAGAAATTACTGAAAATATCAATATATAAAAGGTTGTTAAAGAAGCAGAGCTATCTGAGGAAACCAGAGAGAAAGGAGAAAAACCAGGAATATGTTTTATTAGAGACGGTATATATAAAAAACATTCCTTGAAAATAGGAGTCTGTAATATCAAATTCTGCAAGGATTTAATTGGATACACAGACTGAGGAGTACCCACAGGGAACCAGCCAGAAGAAGGTCATCAGTGACTTTTGGAGGGGGCAGCAAGCAAATTGCAGTACTCCCTCCTTATTCTTGGTTATGCTTTCCACGGTTTCAGTTACCTGTCATCAACCACTATCTGAAAATATTAAATGAAAAATTCCAAAAATAAATAATTCATAAATTTTGAATTTCACACCATTATGAGTTCCATGATGAAATCTTGTCCCATCTGCCTGGGATGTAAATCATCCCTTTGTTCAGCATATCCACACTGTATGCTCCCTGCCTATTAGTTACTGTGTAGCCATCTATGTTACCAGATCAATTGTCACAGTATTGCAATGCCTGTGTTCAAGTAACCCTTATTTTACTTGTGGTCGGGTAACCCAAAGTGCAAGAGCAGTGATGCTGGCGATTAGGATATGCCAAAGAGAAGTCATAAAGTGCTTCTTTTAAATGGAATTATGAGTATAGTACAATAAGATATTTAGAGAGAGAGAGAGACTACTTTTATTACAGTATATTGTTATAATTGTTCTATTTTATTCGGTTTGTACCATCCACAATTTTCAATATCCACGGGGTGGGGGGGCTTGGATTATATTCCTGCAGATAAGGGAGACTACAGTATAATATATTTGGGAGTGAATGGGAGGTAAGATTGTAAACAGAGTAAGTATAGGGCATTATTTGAAGAAACTGTCGAAGAAGACCTAGCAGTAGGCTATGGGATTAAAAAGGCTTTGTTGTTATTGTTTCTTCCAAAGGGAGAGACTTCAACATGTTAAATGAAATCATTAGTGACAGAGGTTGAAAATGTTCAGAGAAGAGAATGTTAATAGAGCAAAGTTACTGTTATGATTCTCAGCATAGATGCAGGACCTGACTTTAAAAAGAAAGTGGAACATTAGTTCTACTGAAAAGGGAGGGAAAGAGAAAAGGAAAGTGCACATGAATGAATTTGCAGGTTTGCTGGCAGGTACAATGAGGGCAGATTTGGTGCAGTTAGGTTTATGTTAGGTAGAGAGCATTTGAAATAGCAGAGTGGAAAATAGGAAATGTATTCATTTTTGTGGGAAACATTCATGGTCTAGATAAGTTTGGAGCACAGAAATATACAATGACATCTATGTGCATGATTTTGTGGTTTTCTTCTGTGGGGTTCAATAGTCCAGTTTTGGAATAGATAATTCAGACCAAGGATGTCTAATAGAACTTTTTGCAATGATAAAAATATGCTACTAGTTACACATAGCTTTTAGCATTTGAAATGTGGCTAATGTAACAGAAGAACAAAATTTTTAATATATTCATTTTAATTACTTAAAACTTAATTTTAAATAACCACATGTGTCTAAGGGCTACTTCATTACGCAGTGCAGATTGCAGGTTTTGCATTTCACCTCGAAAGGACGCTGGAGCTAAGTTTAGAATGTTGACAATAGAATGGTTGAATGGACTATGGATTCTAAATGACTTAGAAAATAGTTAATAGAAGAAAGAAGAAATATTGGTGCTGCAGAAGTAGATGTCCCTTAAAATATAACTACAGTTGTAGAAATAGTCAAATAAAAGAACTAGAAGCTTAGGAAGTTAAGATAAAAGACTAACATATTCAAATTTAACCTTTTAAAAGTAATGGAATTTTAGGTAATCAATAAACATTTATTGATGCAAAGTTAAAGTTAGCCTTAATAACAGGTTGCAGAAGTGAAGTGGAGGCAGAAATTAGGAGGGGAAAGAATTGAAGCAGTGGTTATTGACTGAATTGGCTAAAGTTCCTAACTCTCTCTAATAGGAAACACATAGAAACATGCAGAATTGGTTTTGAAAATTTACAAGAATGGGGAGGGGTTGCTACTTTAATTTAGGGGCAAATCAATCATTTCTAATATCTTAAATAAATGAAACAACCCAAGCAAAAAGAGTATTCCTTCTGAAATGCAGCAGACCTTAGAGAAGCAATGCCTAGGATTTTGAACGAGTCATGTAAGACTGTTGAATGAACACTTATCACAGTAGAACTTGGAGGCAAAGGAAGATTTTGAGGAAGAGATCATAGTCCTCAGTGATTAAGTTCGAAATATGAGGAGTTTGGTAGATGACAGTGAGAGAGTAGGCAGTCACATATCAAATAGTGTAAGTTTCAGAGGATTCCACATTTTACACTGAATGGAGAATTAGAAGCTTGTAAGCAATATTAGAAAGTGAGGAAAGTATGAATCTACTTCCAGACCACATATACAAAAATTAGTTATACTCTCTTAGGTGAATTTCAGGAGAGACATGTATCCTCCAGGTGAAAATCAGATTTCTTTTAAAGTATTTGAGGGCATCCATTTCAAAGGCTGACAGTAACGAAAAGTTATATTTAACACTAAATTATAATAGCAGCAGTCTTCAAATGGATAGGTACATATATGGGGCTCATGAAGATGTTCCAAGGGCTGAGACAGGTTTATTTAAGAAATCGATCTACAGATACTCAGCTTTCAAACATACTCTTCTCTAAACTGTTGTACTCAGAACACATGTTGGAGGTACCATGCTGGTCTTCCTTTCTCATCTATTCTTTCACGATAACAGCCTCTTCATTTAAAGAAAAATAAAGGCAATTGGCGTGGACCCTCGGGCAGAGGCAGTGGTTCTCTCTTGCGGAGTTAGGCACTCTGTGTAGACCTCGACTTCAGTGACTCCTCTCTGTAGTTATAAAGTTCAGAAAACATGTCTCGAAGATGTGACTCCAGGACCACTATATTTTCTCCAGAAGGTCACTTGTACCAAATTGAATATGCTGTGGATGCGATTAGACATGCAGGCACCTGTTTGGGAATTTCAGCAAACGATAGTGTTTTGCTTGAAGCAGAGGGATGCAACATCCGCAAGCTTCTTGATGAAGTCTTTTTTTCTGATATATTTATAAATTCAATGAAGACATGACTTACTGTGTGGCAGGCATAATTTCTGATACTAATGTTCTGACTAATGAACTCAGGCTCATTGTATTTATTACAGTATCAGGAGCTTTTCCATGTGAGCAGCTGGTTACAGCACTGTGTGATATCAAACAAGCTTATACACAGTTTGAGGAAATATGTTCCTTTGGTGTTTCACTGTTGTACATTGACTGGGATAAGCACTATGACTTTCAGCTCTATGGAAGCAACCGTATGCGGAAATTATGGGGGATGGAATGCCACATGCTTTGGAAATAACAGTGCTGCAGTTGTGTCAATATTGAAACAAGACTACAAATAAGGAGAAATGACTCTGAAGTCAGCACTTGCTTTAGCCGTCAAAGTCATCAATAAAACCATGGATGTTAGTAACTCTCTGCTGAAAAAGTAGAATTTGCTGCACTAACAAGAGAAAGTGGAAAGATGGTTATCAGTTGATCAAAAAACATGGAGAAGAAGAAGCTAAGGCTGAGCATGAAAAAAAAGAAAAAGAACAAAAAAAGATAAATAGAGACAAAATCAAGAATTTTATAACATTTGGTTTTGGGGCACTATTTCAGTGTAAATCTGTCCTACTCTTCCACATTGAGAAAGCATTGACTTTGTAACTTATGTAGTTGGGGAAATAAGCTGGTATTAACTGAATTGGATCCTCAATATTTCTGTCCAGATGAATATTATAATGATGATTACTCTTCACAGACATTTTAGTCCCTCCACCTCCTCCCATTTTTTTCTTTTCTTTTCTTTTCTTTTCTTTCTTTTTCTTTCTTTCTTTTTTTTGGAATAAAATTTAGAAAGAATAGAAATGGTGAAGAAAAAGAAAAAGAAAGTCATTCCCTTACTCAAGCCAAATTTAACCATGGTACACATCTCCAAGATGGAAAAAAACAAAAAAACTTTGGAGTATAAAACAAAGGATTAAATCAAGCTGTAGGTGTCAGCAAAGCCTCTTTTAAACAAGGAACCATAAGCTTACCATTCTTATCATTATAAGAAACATTTTCAATACAATTTCTCATAATCACTAACATAAGTAAATACATATATGTTGCTTTGATCACATATGTAAAAATAACTCAAGCTATAAGTACATTTTAATACTTAGAAAAGCTTTTATGGCCACTGAAAATTAAAACCACTAAATTTTGATGTATTAATATATTTCTATTATATTCTAGAAAAGGTATAAAACAAATGGTTGTTTTCCTATACAGGAAAGTTTCCATCAAGATAAAAATAGACTTGAAAACCCAAACCAAAACACAAGAGAATTTTTCTGAATTGATTTGGTTTCCTTAGAGAAAAGAAAACAAAAATATCAAAAGATAACATCTTTTCTTTAGGTAAATTCTCATGTTTATACAGTGAGATGAATCAAATATTTTAGAGACTTTCTCAAACTAAGATTCCATAGACTAATTAAAATCTAATTTTATAATTTTAATATTTAAAGTTTAAAATTTTAATATTTTTTGTTTGAGGGAAATTCTTTATAGGTAATTTAACCCTTCATGATTGATCCTTAAATGTAATATTTTTTCTGTCTTGGTTGCTCTCCTTCATAACTAATTTATTTTTTTGTTTGAATTCATCTATCCTAAATACATACTTAGCTTAATAAATTACTTATTTCGAGTTGTTTCAGAATTTGAGTCCTCCAAAATTGCAACAGAATGAGTCCTGCTCTGAACCACAGGACATCTCCTGCACCAGATTTGTGGTTTCCCAAGGTCCATTTTCCTTCCATCTATAGATATCCTTGTCAACACATAATTTTCTTAGAGCAATTATTTGTTCACTCATATTTAACAGGATGTAACACATATTAAACAGTACAGGTTTTACATAAGTGAATCTTTCTTTACATAAGAAATATACAAAATAGAAAATGATTTGAATACAACACTTTAAACTTACAGGTTTAAATGATATATTTAAACCTATACTTTTTATTCCATTTCACAACACAATAGTCTGATATAAGAGAAATTGAGATCAGGAGCACATAAAACCACATCCCACAGTGAGATAAGTAACCTTACTTATAAGGTGAGTTTGGAAATAAAAAGAATTAGGCAAATGATAGTAATGTTGGAACATATCTCCAAACTCCTTAAGATTTCTTTGCATATACATAGAGTTAAATGGAAACAAGGCAAGAAGTTATATAAGGAAGACATGCTATGTATCTATATTAGAATGTATATTTGAAAGAGAATTATTTTAATCTACTGTATTATATGTAGGAATTTGTTACAATGCAGATGATTTGTAGAAAAATTGCCTTCAAGCCTTATGGAAGATTGCAATACACAGGTAGTATTGTATGTATTGTATGTCAGGCTCAGAAGGAATTAAAGAAGCTTCTAGGCCAATCATTTATATGCCTAAGATCCTTCCTCAACATCTCCTTTAAGAGATGACCTATCTAGGTTTGAACACATTTATTGGAGGGATCTGATCTTAACGTACAGTATTTCAAAATGCCAGTGGGAAGAGTAATTTACAAACATTCAAAGTTTATTTAATTGAATAAAAAGAAATAACATAATATGTATGTTTTTATATATTTAAAATAGATCACATTATTATAGTATGTTCAATTCTGTATGTTCATTTTTTAAAAACTGAGCACCCTGCTGGAATTAAGGAAACCAAAGGATAAAAAAAAAATGGCTTGAGGATTTTAGAGTAAAATTCAATAAAAAATGATCTCAAATGAGAATTAGGTTATACTTTTGTCAAAGATACTGACTTCTATTATGCATTATTTTACATTTCTTTCAGAGGTACCCTTATTTACCTTTTCCCAACTGTGATATAATGAGGATAATAATGTATTTTAGAGGAAGCAAATTCAGTTCCCTGGAGTCATATTTAGAGCATGTGATAAATTAAATTGATTTAGTGTGGTAATGTATATATTTTCTTGTCTCTTTTAAAGTATTTAATGTGATGTTTTAAGTGTCAAGTTTGTTAACTTCTTTTTCTTTTTTATGTATTCACTCAACATTATTTACTGCCATTTATATAATTTATGGGTAGTTCCTCCCTTTCAGGAACTTGAGGTCCTAGAAAAATAAGTAAATGGTCAGTATAGTGAGATAAATGTTATGATAAAGATAGGCATAAGGGGTTGAGAATACAGAGCAGAGGCATCTAACAAGCCCTAGAGATTGTGTAAGGTTTAGGGGTTTAAACTGGAGAGTGAGGTTTTCTTATTTAAGCTTTAGAAACATCACTGAAATTGCAGTATGAAAAAGTCAAGTCCAATCAGGAGGTTACTCCAACAAATGGAGAGAGATGGAGATGGTATGAAGTTTATAAAAGGGAATGGAGAGGAGGTTGATTTGCAGGTGACTAAAAGGGAAGATTTGATGGAACTTGTGTTTAATTGAATGTAGAAATTAGTGAAAAGTGATGAATTAAAGATGCCACCATGGTTAGACCTCTGATTACTGGTGACATTTATTGTTTTGTTAAGAATAATATCATAAAAGACACTGTTTTGCTAACCTAATTGATTAATATAACATATTATTTTTTTTACTTAAATTCCCATTTATTTAACATGCCACATTAGGTTGAATTAAGATGCAGTTCTTTATTTCAAGTAAGTAATTTAATGTTCGACAGGACAGGTCACAGAACATATTAAACTTTATTGTACATTTTTCAGCTCAGTCACCTGAGAATTCAGAGTAGGGAGAGAGGCGCTATTAATTTCTAGGAAGGAGACTTAAGAGAACTTAACAAACCAGATGAGAATGTATGTGTCTTTGACTAGTCCAGTTGTGATGGCCCTGGGTTTGAATGTCCCTTCCCATTGATAAAAAAAAAAAAATGTTGCTATTGCAAATACAGTCATTATATATCATAGTAGTGTTAGCTCTGAGGCTATATAAATCTGGATTCAAATCCTGGCCCTGCCACTTTCTTTCTTGCCATAAGTTGTTTACCCTCTCTTAGACTCAGGCTCCACATCTGTAAACTGGAGATAATTTTACAAGATGTTTGTAAGGATTAAAAGGCATAATTTGTGTAAGGTACTTGGAACTTTATAATTATTCAGTAAACATTATTTATTATTATTATTATAATCAAATGCCTTTTTAGGTGCATAGAAGAGGGTACAATGTAATTATTAAAAATCTTAGAGATTTTTCTAATAAAACGATGGAATTTATATATACATACGAGGACAGTGATGATTATCAACATAATCTCTATGTTTGTATAGACCATGTAAATGTCATATAAATGTAATACACACATATATACATTATATACATAGACATATACGTATAAACTTAAATTACTTGAATCTAATGCCTAATACTGACAGTCTTATAGACAGATAATAAGATTTACCTCGTCAACATAACTCCATAAATATATATTTACCTACCCATTTGTCTACCAAGTTTCTCTTCTGATTATACTCTCTCTCATCAAGCTTTCTTGATAAGTGTTGCGATAAAGATAGGCACAAGGGGCGATAATATAACTGGAAATATAGTCTCTCTCTTTTATGTAGTGAAAACATCCCTGGAAATGCTAATCTTTTTCTACTTTTATTACGGCAGATGTTGCGCTTATTTATTTCCCTTTCTACATTCTAATCTCCCTAAAGACAAGACCCATATTTTAAAGGATTTTTATATAATCTGGATCAACTAGTATAATATTTTGCACGCTCTAGATTATTAGCAAATATTTTTGAATAAATGAGTAAATGACATTTTAGTGATTTGGTTTAGTGTAGTCAAACCTCTATGGGGCCAGGCAATCAAAGCAAAGGAAATGAATGAAGTAGGCTACATGTACATTAAAAGGGTCTAGTTGTGTGTTAAATGAAAGTTCATAGCTTGTCTGAAGCACATAATTACAATTTAACCCTGTCAATATAGCCCTGTAGAAATGCAGGTCCAGTCTTGTCAAGTTATCTGATTTATCTAGAGAGGCTAGATTACTGGAATATGTATGAAATTTTTTAATAATGCAAACATTTGAATGTTTCAAGCCAAATCAAATAGCCTTTCAGACACCAGTTGGCCATCTCAGATACTGTAAAGTGTGCTGAGTAAACCAGACACTCAAAAGTTTATCTTCCCTGTTTCTCTTCTCTCTCTTTCTTCCCTGAGACTCCTAATCCTGATCTTATTTTCTTCTACATTCTTACATTCTCTCACATTTTGAATTCCTTTCTACTTTCATCTTTCATATCTTTGGGGTTTGGTCCCAAAAGCAGAGATAAGTCTATTTAGGAATGTCATCATCATTTAGCTACTTATAAAACCAAATATCTGATCTGCAAATAGGTGGTCACAGAAGAGGAATTTGCAGATGAAGGATCTAGAAATTGAGGAAGATTTTTGGATCATTGGTTGAATTGGGAGAAAAAGCATAGTACAATTCATCCGTTTAGTAAAGGGAAAATGTAGGTTTGAACTCCATGCAAAAACTTGGTGAAATTGATTTCTGATTGATTGCCAGGTTTCTCCATAGATGCTATGTTCTGTGTCAGCCATTTACTGGTTAGACATTTACTGGTGAAATATGATCTATGGATGCTAATCAGAAATTTCAATCATATTTATCAACCTTATTTGTTTTATGAATGCTAAATATAAACATCACATTTAGAATTACATTTTGAAATGCAAGGATCTTTTTTCTCATTATCTTAAACAATTGATCTATGTCTATGTTCATAAGGCATTATTATTATAATAAACAACATTATTATTAATTTCCAATTATGATATTTTTTGTGTCTCTATTACTTTTTCATATATTAAAGAATTATTTTTTTCTGAGCTAAGTTTGGCCTCAAATCTTGATAAGGATAATATTAATAACATTTGCCAAATTACATTTTTAACTATAAGAGCTAGTTTCTCAACAATAGGAGATTAGTAGTAGAGTTGAATTCTATTAAGATACATGATTTGATTAGATAGGTTCCTAGTCTATTCCTCTCCAATATTTTAAAATTCCAAATTTAAAGAGCACATGTGAAATAATTACAGTATGTCTTTAGATTAAAATATAATCTATATTTTAGAGTAATTTGTTCATTTTTATATTTATACATTTAATTCTGACTGAAGAAAGATACTAACACCGGAGACTTTGTGTCACTGAAATATGCCTAGCAAAGAATTTCCTGGTTCTAAGTTTACCTGTAAATAAATGCCAATGCGTTCAGAACATTTCTAGGAAATGTATTGCATTTATTTTTCCAAGCACTTTATCTGCAACATCTTCATTTTCCAATGCATCATTTTAACCCTTTTTATTCTTTTAAATTTATGGATGATTAAGTGCCAAAACACAAACCGTTTCATCACATTTATCTGGTTTAGTATTTTTTAAAACTCATATGATTTTATAAAGAATTATTCATAAGCATAACATGTTTAGAGATCAAAAAGCGATTAATATACTTCTAAACTGTACACATCCAAAAAGTAACTTTAAATCAGTGCAGGTAGCTGAAGTCATAAAAAGAAAAATAAATTTGATATCTTAAAATAAGAATAGTCTTATGAAGTACAGCACTTAAGTGTAATGTATAATAACCTTTATATTATTTAAGAACTCTAAATTACTATTTTAACCATGTTTTATTTTTTTAACTTATTAAAAATCTACTTACTGGCCAAATACTCTGAGTCTGGCACTTTTTTAGATACTCATGTTACATTAGTGAACAACACTAGCAAAGATATCTGTCTTGTAGTACTTATATTCTACAGCAGGCTAACGGGGATTGGACTGGTCAGATGGCCAAGAAGAAAAAAGTTGTAAAAGGCTCATTGTGAGGATAAGGTGCATGCCACATGGTGGGCATTAATTAAATGGTAAATGTAATTAATTCTCTTTTCTATCAATTTATTTACAAATTCAGTTAAGAAAGTATTTCTGTAAAATTAGGTCTATCTAACATCAGTGTAAACAATGTTCTCTAAAAGAATAGATTTGGACACTTCAAAGGTTATCACATTTATTTGGTTATTTTGAAGTTCCAGGATGAAGTACATGCATTTGGAATAATATTTGTTTGGTTTTAGATAAACAATAAGGGACTATTTCTGTTTACATGCTACCTGAACATAGTTCAAAATATAATCTTGAGTGGCAATTTTTTTTGTCCAAGAGCTCAGTTCAAATTTTAATTATGATATCATCAGTTGGGTTCGTCTATTCAGTTCAACTTTTTTGTAACAAAGTAGTTAAATGGTTTTCATATAAAATTGTCTAGAACTTTAAAAGTTTACTGTGGATTATTTCACCTCCCTTTCTATTATTTATTGTATCTCTTTTCATCTACTTTCTCTTTTATGGCTAGTGCACATGCCAAACTTCAGGTTGTTCATCATCGAAAGATTGAATAATTGAATAATTCTGTCTGATAGGAATGATATGTACTGGAGAGACAAAAATATACGAATAGCTGTTATTTGCAAAGTATTATTACATTTGTTTCAGACTTATAAACTAAATAATTATGGATTGGAAATTATTGTCTCTGAGTCACAAAATCGTGGTGCATCTCAATCCAAGAGATATGTAATACTTTCATGTTTTTAATAAATTTATTCCCATATCTGTTAAAAAATATTGCATTCCTATTAGATGCAACACACGTTGAGGGTTACAAGAATAAATAATAATGTTTAACCTGTCAGATAAAGAAATAGAGAGAGAGGAAGCAGGAAGGAAGGAAGAAGGGAAGGAAGAAAAGTAGGAAGGAAGGAAGGATGATAAAGAGAAATAGTCTATACAAAATTTATCTTTTAGGCATTACAATCCTTTAATACCTTAAATAACTTAATAGATGTCTGATGTACTATAAAAGTATAAAGTGAGTGTAAATTACTTCCAAATGAAGCAAGCGAGGAGGGTTTTGTGAATGAAAATAGTATTCTTTAAGGGGAAAGGAAGAATGAGAAATAATAAATTTATTATTTCAGATATATTTCTAGAACTTTCATAGATTTATTTCCCTCCATGTTTATAACAATCCTAGGAATCATTGTAATCCTAATTTCCACTTCTCAGGTAAATGAAATTCATATAGTCTAACTCTCCAAGGTCACGCAGTGATTTTTCTCCTTTTTAGAAACCAGTATTTTCTGAAAACGTCTTAATAAGATACATCAAAGTTACATTCTGTGCGATCATAGGAAATTGAGACCCATCCAGAATATTCCTGATTGTTTTTTTAAAGATATTTTCTTTCATTCTGAACACTAGCTCCTGGCATGAATTCTGGCAATTGCATCAAAATTTCTTCATATTGAAGCCTTTTTACCTTTATCTTCTTCCAAGCATGAGCACATGCTTTTTCTTTTCCCCAGGTCACCATTCACCCTAGGCTGTTGAATTTGTTAGAATTTTCTTGCCACTTAATGATGTTAGAACAGGACTACAGAATAAAAATAAAAATAAAAATAAAATTAACCAAATTATTATAAGTGCCCTTAATGTCCATTAGTTAAAATTCAATAAGTCTTTCACATGACTTCATTCTTCTTGACCCCAACCTTCTGTTACACATCTTCTGTTGACTCTTTCGAAATCAGTTACTCATATCCTGTCATATCTAGCTAGATTCAAAGACCCCGTGTCCTTGTCTCATGATGCCTAATAAAAGTCAAAAATTAACTAGCATGTAAATATTTTTTTCACCCTTAACAGATATTCTTTTACACTATTTTGCAAAACAGTTCATCACCTCTTTAACCTCATCTTTTCCAATTAAGATTTTACAAATTTAAACAAAACTAAACACATTTTTAGGAGTGATAAGAGAAAAAAGAAATGTCTGCATTTCACATTAAAGACAACTTTTCCATCTTGCCTAACTATGCCAGTATAAAGAGCATGGTGTGAACTGAGATCTATTTTATTCCAGATCTCATTCTTTTTTCATTATGTCACTTTTTCACCTAAAAGTAAGTATATTTAGTAGTTTGGGGAAAAGAATCACAAAGGCAGAGAGGGGGGAAAACTAGAAGTAAGTTTGAGAAATAACAATAGTCAAGTTGAATGAAGTAAGGATTATGTTTTGGAGAATATTGTGAGAATTGTTTGGAAAGATAATTTTGTTTTCACTCCATATGTGAATAATTAATACTAAGATGTTTGGACACACAGGTGCTATGTAGCCAACAAAGTAGAAACTTTGGAAGATAAAAGAAGCAAGATATAAAAGCTCCATTGCTTAAAGTAGATGATAGAATTGAATCAATTGTGTCCTAACCACGAATCTGGAACAATATTCTGTTCATCCACAGCATCCCATATAACTGCACACTCATTCCATTGCCTTCATTCCAACTTTTGAATATTCTATATATTACCTAGACGCTAGTGCAATATTCTCTTTATCAATTTAGTACCTGTGCTATCTTGGTCCTCGTAGATTGGAGGATTCAGACTGTCTTTTACTTCCCAAGATTGCCCCTCACCAGCTACCTTAATTGCCTTGGATAGAAAATTAAATATCAAATGAAACAGTATGCCTTAACTTTAGAAAAGTTAGTTAAATTAGTGTATTTAAATGTTTAATTAATATTTTATCTCTCACCATATGCTCTTTTTTTTTCTATAGGTTTTCAGGAAGGCATCAAAGATGAGAGTATTTTTGGTTTTTCTGTTATGGCTTCTCAGCAGGGAGTCTAGTTTTTCTCAGAATGATTCTTTGTGCACTATTTATTCTTTATATAACTTACCCAGTTGCTTTACCTAGTTTAACTATAGAATGAACTGGGCTCAGGCACAGGTATGTATTCATATTTTCACTTATAATTTAAGTCCTCCTCCTCATTCAGGCCAGTTACATAAAACAATACAATATGGAGATGGCATCGTATTCTTTTATTTCAGCATAATGTAAACAATAATACAAAAAGTCAGGATTAAATTTTCTACTTTTCCTTTCCCAGAGCATGTGCCAACATCATAGTGGCCATCTTATCACCATCCAAAACTTTAATGAAGCCTCTGACATTGCTGCTTTGATAAAACAAACAAACATACAAACAAAACAAACAAACAAATAAACAATTACCAACAGAAGGAAAACATCTGGATTAGGTTAGAAAAACCTTTTAAAGTATTGCTAAATTATCTTTCTAAAAGGTGATCGATTATATGGTGGTATTAGGGGCCTGCTCATCAACCTAGAGATACCTTCTTGCTCTCCTGATTTTCACACAATTTTCCACTTTCAAGAGATTGAAAAATTATTAACTAAATTCCACATTTTTTAAAAAAAAATTTAATGAACTCACAAAGAGTCTGAATTTACTAATTTACTAATGGCATCTTAGTGATCCAGGTGGATCTGGTCGGTCAAAGGGTTTTTTCTAAGAAAAGTATGATCAATGTACAATGTTTTGTATTGTGTAAGTTTATGGATACTACCTCTGTAAAGAGAATCAGTATCATTTCTGCAATATTTGCTAAAAAATCTTGTTTTAAAAGTTAAAGAATACTCTATAAAGTACATTAATAACCTCTAATCTACTTTTGCATAAGCATCATGACTTTACTGCTACATTACATGAATATAATATAGAATAATTCTATTGCTATGATAATTTTATATAAAATTTTTTCTACTATAACGTTACAGCCAGAATATTCTAAATATTCAACTTAAGGAACAAGATGAATACTGGGACATTAAATCTCTATAAGCAGTTAATTTTATCATAAATATATTTTTTGACCTTTTGTTCTTAGGGATTATGACTTTAATATTTTAACTAGTCTTCTAGTTATGTTTGTTCATTAAAAATAACATATTTGTTGAATCTATCCACATAGTAATTGAAATCTATTATGATTATTAGAATTATAACTTCAGCTATGAAATAATATAACTTATAGACTATACCACATCCTGGAAAGCTAAAGTTTTATATTATGCTTTACAAATTCTAAAAGCTCTTGCTCTGTGGTCTATACTATAATTGTACTATAATATGGCCAAAGAATACTCTATGTTTTAGTAACTTCCAATTCGTTAACTAAAATTATTTTTTCTACTGGAGATTCATTTTATTTTAGAATAGGCATTGGAAAATTATTCATCAGTTTAAAAATGGGCAACATAAAACAGTGGAGGACCAGGCAGTCACTATAAAAAAAGAAGTCTGTGTGGAAATTGTAGCAACAGAAGGTGAGAGCATATAATAATCAAAGTAACTAATTTTTTTTTTAACTCTGAGATACACCAACAAGGCCTCTTTCTAATTATTTGTATATATATTTCCCAAAATTTTCCAAGATGTAATTGATAGGTCAAAAAATAAATTTTTTTTTTTTTAACAAATACATTTTAGAAGTACTATATTTTATAACCTTTCTCTTGGAAATTTGTAAAACAGATTAGTGAATTAAAGGCTCTGAAACTTCTTGCAGTTAAAAAAAAGAAAGAAAGAAAGCTTTCAATAGTCTTTAACCATTTCCAAACGTAATTGATCATAGATTTCTTTTTCCTTACATAGTAACGTTATGCAAAGTGGTATTTTGCAAAATGCAGATTTGGATTTATCTATTGGATACTGCAGAGCAAAATATAAGTAACTTCCTTAAGATTGTTGAAAAACCACTGATTGTCACACACTTTTTAATCTGTTTTATGCAGGATTCTTAAAATGGAATGACCCTGACTGCCAAGAAAGAAGGCCCTTCTTGTGTCAAACCTTGTAAGTCTATCAAGGGTTGCAGTTTTTTATTCACGTTCTTGGAATTTGGTGAAAACCCCACAGTAGACTAACTATTCTCTTAGTTATAAGAATAAGAATGCATTCCATGGTGAATAAAATACACAAATACTGTTTTAGTAATTTCTTTTTATAGATTTGAGTAGAAGCCACATTTTTTCATCAAAGCACTTCCTGAGCAATGTTTCTTATAAGATCAAAAGCCAGAAAGTCAGAAAAACATGTATGATTTCAGGGCACTTCAAGTTTCAAGTCGATTAAGTTAATTACAGTACAAATTTTATTGTGTAATATGAGACGAACTCAGAAAATGAAATTCAGAGACCTTATTATTCCTTTCTTATCTAAATAGGGAGATATACTGATCTCTATCCAGCACATACACTTCCAAGAATGGTGCTAGGCATTAGATTAAAACAAAAAGGATCACTTCTCACATTCTAATTGAGAAGCCAGAAAATAAACAAGTAAATAGACAATTACTATGATTAACAGTTTATAAATAACATGTAGATATGTGTTATCTATATTCAAACTCTCTTCTGGGTTATTTACTGCTTTTTTCCAAGAAATGTTATTCTACTCATAACCTATGCATCCTGGTTTGCTACAATGTATCACATATAAATAACTTTCAGATTATCAAGCTACTAATTTTTATCAGCACGATTGAGAGAATTTCCATCTGTGTTTGAGTAGGGTTTATACTGTGTAAATCCTCAAACTTCCACTTGTGAAAAGTTCTCTAAATTCCTTTTGGAAATATTCCTTTCCTTCATTCTGTGTAGTCTTAGTGTGAGGGCATGTGCACATGCCTGGTTTTCCACTGTGGAAGCTCAAAGAACCAAATCCTAATTCCCCATGCTTTGTTATAGCCAACATGACCTAAGCTTGATAATCAGAACTTTCCTCCTGAAATTGTGAATCTTGACTGAGTAACCCAAAAGTGAAGACAAATTTAAATATTTTGGCCCAGCCTCTGTATAGAGCTCAGACTATTTCATCTAGATGCGTTGCTGTTCTATCTTTTACCCTTCAAAGCTCATTTAATATTAAATTCTCTTTTAATTCTGAATCCTCCTCTCCAGCAATTTTTTGCTCAAGGGGGTTTGCAACCGAGAATCAAAAACTCCTGGTGCTTGAAAGGTGCCTGACTTCCTAGTTCTATAATAAATATATGGAAATTTAGATACAAAGTGAGAAATGATGCCTGTGGGTTTGCAATTAGATAAACTGGTGAAATATCAAGTTAAGCACTTATCCAGTCTTTCTCTGACCACATTGGTGGTCACCAATATCACCAAGTACTGAATAACTTTATGTTACCCTGGACCTCCCATAGCAGTATACGGCCCACAAATCTACATGAACCAGCCACTTCCATCTGCCATTAACCTTTCAAAATCTTCCCTCTACCAAATTTTAGGTGTCTTACATCTCTCATTGGCATAATCTTAATCTCTTCTAGGTAATCTAATCTGGAAAATAAAAACAAAAACAAAACAAAGTTCACTGAGTACGGAAAATTTAGATAGGGGTGATTAAATACACTACTTTTACCAAAATTCAGGATTTAAAACAGGTGAATTTGTGATTTTTAATTAATCTTCTTATCATACCACATAAACAGCTTACACAGGGCTAGCTTATTTATTGTATGTCTTTTTTTTGTTGCTTGATAAATTTGGGAATGTTTATTAAATATAGCATATTTGTGACTTTGAGGATAAATTAAGCAAAGTAACTGAAAGTAATGAAAAAAACAAATTAAGCAAAGTAACTGAAAGTAATGAAAAAAACAAGGACTATGAATTAATCAAATATAATGGTGGAATAAGAGAAATAGAAATAAACACAACTAAGAAAAATAAAAAAATAAAGGGAAGCCTTTTCACAAATGTAAGTTCATAGTTCATTTTACTTCTGTTTGTTCTCCTTTGTATATTCCTTTCCCTCTTTTTCTCTCATTGCTCTTTCTTTTCTTCAGTTTAGGATTTTTTCTTTCTAATTTGTTAATATTGGTATACAAAATGACCAAACCAAAAGGGCATGTAATCCCCCAAAATTTAACTTCTAACTGACTAAAATGTGGTATAATTATGAATAAAACTGAAAACCTTGACTTACTACTTTTGAAAAGTTTTGCTAACTTTTTTGAGAGATGTAAAGTACTTCTATATATAAAAATTTCTTTAAATTATATCACCATATTGGGTTCTAGATGCTAAGTGATTAACAATTTTTAAAATCATATTTATTTTGAAAACTCCTTTATGCAAGTTTATGATTTAGGGCTATCATGTCAATAATATTCCAAAACACTTAAGGAAATTATTTCTATGATAATTATCATTCTCTAAGGTAAATTTACGTTAGTCATGAGAAAGAGCTCTGGTACTATTGAGATGTTGCCTTCAGTCTTGTGTTTTGCTATTTCTCTCATAACTTCTTGTTTATTTTTTTTCAGAATCATTCGTCAGAGAAAAGCTTGATACCATTTCTGATGGTTTCCCTGATATTTATCTCCTTTCTTACTCCCTTCTTTCTCAACATCAAGAACCCAAAATAAGATCTGCAAACTTAGCTTGCTTGATATGATTTCCATTGACTGGACTTTAAAGCACTCTAAAATGTCTCAAGACTTCAGTCTCAAAAACTTTAAACAGTCTATGATTTCATCCTACATATAAGATAACGAGACAGCCTCCCACAGTTTTAGGGATATAAATAGAAGACATAAGACTCCTGGACATAGGACAAAAGACTATTATTCACAGCAATCATAGTAGAGTATCAGCATTTGCACTGGCTTCCCAGTCTCAATTTTTGCCGTGCTTTGTGAAGAGGACCAGGGCATGAAGAGGACATCTGAACATACAAGAGGTTATTTTACAGGGAGGAACTGCAAACTTAGGGAATTTATGAGCAGTAAGCTTACCTGATCTTGACTCTGAAGGGAGCCATTATTTTTACTATAACTGAACGGTAAATAACCCTGCCTTTATTTTGAAGGGAGACACTACTTCTATTTTCCTAAGATGTTTACTATAAAAGCATCAAAACTAAGGCAGTTTGTGCCTCTACTAGCAAGACATGCAGAAAAGCAAGACAGTTCTCTCTGTTGGGCAACTGTCTCTTAATATTTGGTGAAGACCCAGAGAAGGTGTTCAAATGCTTCTGAAAAGATAGACTCTAAACCAAACATTTCTTTTTTTATTATTATTTTTTTAATAGTCCTTATTTTTAACTTTATATCTTCTCTGCCAAAATGCAATCCAGATTTTAATACTGGTTGATAATGTGCTGGCTGGAAAATTATTGCTTGGCTACCACCCATGGGAACATAACGCTCTAATAATAAACTTTCTGCTTCTGTACCCCCGCTTGCACAATCGACCTGTGGAGTTGACAGAAGAAAAATAGACTTGTGTGTTCAAACAGGATGAAGAATAGGGGTTTAGGGCTTAAAAACCCTTTACCTCTACATTTCGGGGCTGCTTGATTTGGGGTCTGCATACTGTTGGCAGACCCAGCTGGCTGAATAAAGAGTGTGTTTCCTATAACTCACTGATTTCTGGTGGTCCGTGTGACTATCGGGGGCTGGTGGCTACAACAGTTGGAGGCCCCAGTGAGATCTCAGGGAGTGGCCCTGAGATCTAAGACCGGACCAGCCTCCAAAGCGGTTGCTGTCTCTGTTATGTACTCACAGGGGTGGCCAACCTGAGACGTTCCAGGGCCCTTGAACTCCGTGACAGGGTCAATGCAATCGTCAAGGACACTACCTCTAGGATGCACCCTTTGTTCCTGATCCTGCCGGGAATCTCTGAAGCCTTGGTGTCTGGATAAAAAGGTACCTTTCTGTTGACCAGTTGTTGGGGGTCCATGGAGAAACTAGACGCAGTCATATCTCCCGGACCATGGCCAGACCGCGGGATGCCGCTTCCTGTGCCCTGTCATCGGGTTCTGTCTATCATCTTTGGTCTTGTCTAGGTCGCAGGTGGCGGACCTCTGCAGGTCCACCTACACCCCAGTAATTGTTCTCGTCTGAGTGTCTGTCTTGTGTTTTCTGCGCAAGGGATGTGGGGGAGGCCTGAGTTCACAGAAGACACCACCTTACCTCCTCAGACGAGGGCAAGTAACCTCTATGGGCCTCCTGCTCCCACTCCAAGCAGGGCACCAGCTGATACCACCACCCCGGCCATCCTCCCTTTGTGAGAAGCACCACCCCAGAGACATCACACAGATAGGCCCTTTATGGTTTACATGCCTTTCTCGACTAGTGACCTGTACAACTGGAAAGCACAGAATCTGCCTTTCTCTGAGAAATCTCAGGCATTAATGGGACTCTTAGAAAGTGTTTTTCAGACTCACTGCCCAACTTGGGACGATTGCCAACAGCTTTTAGTTACCCTCTTCACCGTGGAAGAACGCGGATGCATTCGGGCCGAAGCACAAAATATAGCTGCGGGAGGGAGGAAAGTTGAGGAAGCAGGGGAACAGATTGAGGAGGAATTTCCCTCCATCTGCCCAGACCGGGGACACAATTCTCAGGCAGGGAGAATAACATTAGGTCAATACCACCAGATTCTAATTGAGGGAATTAGGATGGCTGCTCGTCTGCCAACTAATAAATAACTACAGGAGGAGTATCGGGTATATACCCCTATTGATCCTGAGGCCCCTGAGAACCAGCAGGCAATTAATACAGCCTTTGCTACTCAGGCAGCCCCTGATATTTGGCATAAATTGCAAAAATTAGAAGGTTTTGCAGGGATGAACCTGTCCCAACTTGTCGATAGCCCAGAAGGTGTTCAACAACAGGGAAGCACCAGATGACCCCAAATATATGGCTAGAATACTGTCATCAACCCAGCCAATCTGTTGCCAGACCCAGATCCCGAGACCTCTGTTAGTGATTGCATAGATTTCACTGATGCTGTGTGTTCCTCGTGGCCAGACCTCAAAGACTCCCCTCTGCCTGAGGCTGATGAAGTTCTGTTCACGGACAGGAGCAGCTCATGTAGGAAGAAAGAAGGTATGCTGGGGCAGCGGTCATAACTCTAACTGGCACCATCTGGTCACAAGCTCTTCCTCATGGGACTTCTGCTCAAAAGCCCGAACTCATCGCCCTCACTGAGGCACTAAGATGGGGAAAGGGTAAGGCAGTCACACTATACACTGACAGCTGATACGCTTTTGCCACTACACATGTGTAAGGAGCCATCTGCAAGGAAAGAGGGCTTCTGACTTCAGCTGGGAAGGACATCAAGAACGAGGAGGAGATCTTAGCCTTACTTAAAGCCATATGGATGCCTAAGGTTCTTGCTATTGTTCATTGTAAAGGGCATCAAAAAAGGAATAGTCCTGAGGCTGAGGGAAACTGAGCCGATGCAGAGTCAAGAACAGCGGCCACAAGGCCAGTGGGGCCCCCACCACATCTACTGACTGTTGTCCCTTACCCAGAACTGCCTCTGTCTCCAACCTATAGGACGGAAGAGAACATATATTTTCAAGATAAGGGAGCCACTAGGAAACAACAGGGGTGATGGACACCCCCAGATGGAAAAATTGGGCTCTCACGAGCCCTTGGAAGGACTCTCCTCCACCAACTACACCAGACCACACACCTAGGGTGAACTAAGATGCTCCAAGACTTAGACCCTTACTTTCACTTGTTAAAAGGGAGAAGAACTGCAGAGGAGATTGCCTCACAATGCCCAGTTTGTGCCCAAGTTAATCCAAAGAAGGGGAAGTTAAAAGAACCTAGGCACAGGGAAAGAGGAACTTATCTGGGGGCCACTAGGAAGTCTATTTCACTGAGTTAACCCCAACAGTGGGGGGCTACAAATATTTACTTGTTTTTAAAGACATCTTTTCAGGATGAGTAGAGGCCTTCCCCACCAGGAAAGAGACTGCCTTAGTAGTTACTAAGAAATTACTACAAGAAATCCTCCCTCGATTTGGTCTCCCCAGAACTTTAGGGTCGGATGACGGGCCAGCCTTCATAGCAAAGGTATCACAACAATTGGCTAGCTACCTAAATTTGTGATGGAAACTTTACTGCACCTACCGGCCCCAAAGTTCGGGCCAAGTAGAGCGAATAAATCGGATCCTATAAGAGACATTAGTCAAGTTAGGATTAGAAACTGGTGGGACCTGGATAGAACTTCTCTCCTTTGCTTTT
>NW_011888838.1:7711722-7713048 GCF_000151845.1 Pteropus vampyrus
ACAGGGAAAGAGGAACTTATCTGGGGGCCACTAGGAAGTCTATTTCACTGAGTTAACCCCAACAGTGGGGGGCTACAAATATTTACTTGTTTTTATAGACATCTTTTCAGGATGGGTAGAGGCCTTCCCCACCAGGAAAGAGACTGCCTTAGTAGTTACTAAGAAATTACTACAAGAAATCCTCCCTCAATTTGGTCTCCCCAGAACTTTAGGGTCGGATGATGGGCCAGCCTTCATAGCAAAGGTATCACAACAATTGGCTAGCTACCTAAATTTGTGATGGAAACTTCACTGCGCCTACCGGCCCCAAAGTTCGGGCCAAGTAGAGCGAATAAATTGGATCCTATAAGAGACATTAGTCAAGTTAGGATTAGAAACTGGTGGGACCTGGATAGAACTTCTCTCCTTTGCTTTTCTCCGAGCCAGGTGTACTCCGTATATTAATAGATTCATCCCATTTGAAATTTTCTTTGGAAAACCCCCACCTTTAGTACCTAGAATAGAAGATGAGAAAAAGGCAGAACCACATAACCTTGTCTTACTTAAGTCTTTACAGGCCCTTCAAAGTGTACAGAAGGAGATTTGGTCCCGGGTTCGTGCTGCCCACTCAGCCCCAGAGGACAGACTTCCCCATCAGTTTCAGCCTGGGGACTCTGTGTGGATCTGGAAGTTCACTTCCAAGGGACTAGAACCCAAATGGAAAAGACCCTTCACTGTCTACCTGACAATGCCCATTGCAGTTAAAGTAGACGGCATCCCATCATGGACTCATCACTCCCACATGAAGGCAGCACAAGAGTGGACAGCTCAGGAAGACGGGCCCTTAAGACTAAGCATATATAAGTCTAACCCTCTGTTTCTTCCTTTTTTCCTCTTTAGCCCAAGCATACAGAAACATACACTGGCCTAGAGTATAGGAGCTTATAGTAAACAAGACCGGTGAAATCATTGCCCAGAATATCACCAGCCACGGTACTCCAGAGATCCAAGTAAACTTGTGCCGGCTTGCCAGAGATCACCTCACTATTGCAACGGCCGGGCACCACCTTGGATCAGGATCCTTCCTAGACAGAGGAGCATACTTAGGCTGCAAGGGGGGACCTGGCTGTGGCATATTATTGGCTGAGAAAAGCCTCTTAGAGATAGGACTCTATATTTGTCCTCAAGGTCATTACCCAGGGATATCTGGCCACATGGGTAATGTGGGACTTGGATGTGAGGGCCAAGGCCAATTTTCTTGTGCTAACTGGGGTTGTGAGACTATCTCCACTATAGTTAATTATAAAAAAAAATGGAATGATGATCATATTAGGTTAATAAGAGGAC
>NW_011888838.1:7713488-7715677 GCF_000151845.1 Pteropus vampyrus
CCCCTCCAGGTAGTAGCCTAACAGCTATTAAACCCCAGGCATTCAACCAGCCACAACGAGAACCAGAAGGAACATTAATAACTATGCTAACGACAATACACAAGGTCTTAACTAAGAACACCCCAGACAAAGGACAAGATTGCTGGTTGTGCCTAAACCCAAAACCCCCTTATTATGTCAGGGTAGGAACTCCCCTAAACTTAACTGAGCTCAGCAGGCCAGACTTCAAGTCGAGTCGCTAGCAGAAGTAGTCCTCCAAAATAGAAGAGGTTTAGATTTACTACTCTTAGAACAAGACAGATTATGTATGGCTCTAGGTGAAACCTGTTGCTTCTATGCCAATAACTCTGGAATAATTAGAGAAAGCTTACTACTAGTACAGAGAAATTTAGATGCCAGGGAAAAATAAAGACTGGACTCAGATAACTGGTTTCGCAGGATGTTCAATTAGTCGCCTTGGCTAACAACACTTCTATCTGCTGTAGCTGGACCTTTAATCCTCCTCCTCCTCTTGTTAACTTTTGGCCCATATTTCCTCAATTTCTTGTCTACATATATAAGAAAAAGAATTAATTCTAGTAAACTCCTAGTAATACAAAAATAGAGGCTATGAGCAAATTCTGCATGAAGAATCAAGGATTTGATTTTCTGCTAAGGCCAGTGGGGAATGTGCTGGCTGGAAAATTATTGCTTGGCTATCGCCCATGGGAACATAATGCTCTAACAATAAGGTTTCTGCTTCTGTATCCCCGCTTGCGCAACTGACCTGTTGGTTGACAGTTAGTAAAAAGAAGAAAAATAGACTTGTGTGTTCAAACAGGACGAAGAATAGGGGTTTAGGGCTTAAAAACCCTGTACCTCTACATTTGGGGGCTGCTTGATTTGGGGTCTACATACCCCTGGCAGACCCAGCTGGCTGAATAAAGAGTGTGTTTCCTATAACTCACTGATTTCTGGTGGTCCGTATGTCTATCAGGGGCTGGCGGCTACAACAATAAGACAATAAGAGATGTATAAAGATGACTGTTTGTTTAGGCATATAGCATAGATTCTCCATTCTTCTTCTACAATATAAAGGTAAAAAAAAAGAAAAGACAATATAAAAGAATGGTGATTTTTTTGTTTGTTTTTGTTTCTGTTTTTTTAAGAGAAGAGAAATGCAAGCATGGAAAATCATTGTCCTTATATTTGTATTATAGGTAAAGATTACATTCTATCTTACCCTCTCCCTGAACTGTGAACAAAACATTAAAATAAACTTTATAAGCAACTATTGTGCTTTAAAAAATTATTATTTAATAAGTTTAAATAATATATACTGTCACAAGTTTAAGATGAAGTTTTATGTATAACATAAGTTGTATGTGAACGGTAATTGAGATAAAGATTATCTAATGTTATTTGTTTTTATCAAATTTAAATGCTATAATATAGAAATTTGTTTGTTATTCATTTTCCGAGTGAAAAAGACACCATTATAATTTATATAGTAAAATAGAAACTATCCAGTCTTTAAATATTAATTTTTTCAAAGAATTCTGGTAAACTGTTGTCAATGTAAGAAACATCCATACCTATAAAAAATTTTATGAGTTTATTTTATGAGGTCTCAGCTATGGAGAATAACACTTTTGCAGCCGTCTTTTATGTATTTGAAATTAAAGAGGGAAGGTAATGAAGATTACACAGAAGTGTGAAAAAGCAAGGCAAAGATTGAATTACAGAATAGTTAACAAGATTATGTGTTTTCTTGAGGGTGGTTATTTCAATGACGTGTTTTAGAAGCACAGAAACAATAGACAGGGCTTGCTTAAGGCAAAGATAAACCATTTATTAAGAAGTTATATGGCTGGGTGGCTCACGGGAGCACCATTCTGCTCTGCACAGTTGGCATATGTATTTTTCTGCCTGTGGTTGGTGAAGATTGGCCAGATCAGCAGTTGGTCTTGCTGCATCATATAACAACCCTTCTATAATCCTCAAAGCTTCTTTGATACAATAAAACTAAACACTTGGAAATTTTTTAAAAAGTTGTATGCTAGAGGCATGACTACACACCACGACTTGCCCAGTTGAGAATTTATGATCACATCACCCTGTGAGGTTACTTTCCATAAAACTCCTTTTTCTGTCCACACTGTGCAACCTATCTAATTGAGAAAAGGGCATTTTTAAGACCCATATTGGAT
>NW_011888838.1:7715727-7742529 GCF_000151845.1 Pteropus vampyrus
TTTTTTAAGAGAAGAGAAATGCAAGCATGGAAAATCATTGTCCTTATATTTGTATTATAGGTAAAGATTACATTCTATCTTACCCTCTCCCTGAACTGTGAACAAAACATTAAAATAAACTTTATAAGCAACTATTGTGCTTTAAAAAATTATTATTTAATAAGTTTAAATAATATATACTGTCACAAGTTTAAGATGAAGTTTTATGTATAACATAAGTTGTATGTGAACGGTAATTGAGATAAAGATTATCTAATGTTATTTGTTTTTATCAAATTTAAATGCTATAATATAGAAATTTGTTTGTTATTCATTTTCCGAGTGAAAAAGACACCATTATAATTTATATAGTAAAATAGAAACTATCCAGTCTTTAAATATTAATTTTTTCAAAGAATTCTGGTAAACTGTTGTCAATGTAAGAAACATCCATACCTATAAAAAATTTTATGAGTTTATTTTATGAGGTCTCAGCTATGGAGAATAACACTTTTGCAGCCGTCTTTTATGTATTTGAAATTAAAGAGGGAAGGTAATGAAGATTACACAGAAGTGTGAAAAAGCAAGGCAAAGATTGAATTACAGAATAGTTAACAAGATTATGTGTTTTCTTGAGGGTGGTTATTTCAATGACGTGTTTTAGAAGCACAGAAACAATAGACAGGGCTTGCTTAAGGCAAAGATAAACCATTTATTAAGAAGTTATATGGCTGGGTGGCTCACGGGAGCACCATTCTGCTCTGCACAGTTGGCATATGTATTTTTCTGCCTGTGGTTGGTGAAGATTGGCCAGATCAGCAGTTGGTCTTGCTGCATCATATAACAACCCTTCTATAATCCTCAAAGCTTCTTTGATACAATAAAACTAAACACTTGGAAATTTTTTAAAAAGTTGTATGCTAGAGGCATGACTACACACCACGACTTGCCCAGTTGAGAATTTATGATCACATCACCCTGTGAGGTTACTTTCCATAAAACTCCTTTTTCTGTCCACACTGTGCAACCTATCTAATTGAGAAAAGGGCATTTTTAAGACCCATATTGGATACACCAAAGAAAAGCCATTGTTTTACAGATGAAGGATGTCTCTCTTATCTTGAGTGACTTATCTTAATATTATCTATGAACAATAGCTTTAGGGCAAAAAAATGTCCTTGACCTCTTGTTTTTGCTTTAAACAGAGATAACAATGATTATTTTGACTTCCTATTCTGTCTTAAAAATTAGTAACTCATAATTAAATATAAAAAAAATGAAACCAGAAGAAAAAAATAGATATTACAAGCAAAAATTTTAAAAATAGGAAAACTAAGATTCGAACCAAATGTGAGGCCAAAAAACACTATCTCTGAAGGTGTTTGGATGCTTAGAATTTTTTCCCTTGGATTTTGGAAAAGATAATTTTACTGTAGAAACATGAGTTTTTAAACCTATTACAGTAGTCTATATGTATTATATTAACTCATTGAATAAAAAATACAAAATTATGATATTTTTTAAATTTTAGAGACAATAAATATTGAAAAAAGAAACACCACACAATGAAACTTTGTATTCTATTATTTAAGCATTGAAAACTTCTAAACATCGAAAAGCAAATGGTTTTTGTGAAAATATGTTCACAAAATTAATGATTGACAAAAGGTAAATATATTTATAATTGTTAAGTGGCTAGTCAGACATGAGCGACAGAGCAGGGAACAAGGGAATAGGGGCACAGCCTAGAGACCACCCAAAGAGCTCCCCCCAGTGGGGATTGTGAGTATGCACATGCGTGCACTAGGCAAAGAGTTATATAGTATAGTTATATAGTTATACAAGTAAGCTCAAAATGAGCTTACTTGCCAATCACCTAGGAATGCCTGTAGAACTACCCATCATAGCCCAAATATAAGGCAGATATTCTCACTTCTGGGTCCCTTTTTTGTGGCCTTTTTGTGGTCCTTTTGGATCTTTTATATTGGTTATTGTAGTTACAGTGCTGAGACCATCTTTGTCTTTCTAAAATATACTTTTTCCTCCTTGAGGCATTCTTTGTCTTTCTAAAACATACTTTTAATAAATCTTTTCTAAATCTCACTGACCTGTGATTCTTCACTACATCAATGAAGAAGAACCGAAGAAAAATGCTAACTACACTTCTGCGCTGTCATTATCCCTCTCCCTCCCCCCTACCATTGATTGGGGTGACATGGAACTCCAGTTGGTCCCAGTGGTAACACAGTTACATAAAAATCTACAAAAAATATAAAATCTTTCCCCAAGAAAAAAACAAATTATATGAAATAATTCAAAAGATTAGACATGGCCAACACACCTTTGGAAAATGGCCAACCTTGTTTAAAATAAGTAAAATGAAACTATTAATAAGATACAATTTTTTGACCCTCAAATTATAAAATTAACTAAAATATAAAACCCAAAAGTAAATGAAAAATATTTGATGTAGAACTGGCCAAACAGGCAATATCAAATATTAATTCTGCTTTTAGAAATTAAAAAATGTTTCTCAAGGATATTTATAACTACAAATCAAAGATTAGAAATATTTTTACTCTTTCCCAAGTCCTCTTCTAGGAGTGTATACAAAAGACATTGCTAGAGAGTATGCAGTAAAATTTATATACATGTGTGCATGTTATAGCTATATGTCTAACAGCAGAAAACAAATACCAAATTCTGAAAATAATATTAATGCCCCTTTAAGAGTGGCTAAATAATTTGCAGCATCTAGGTAGCTAAAATATTGAGGAGCCATAATAAAAACTTATATAGAACTGTGTTGTTGCTATTGTTGTTGTTTTTTCCTGTGGCCAAGGGAATAAAAGGACGATATCCCATTAGGAGGGGAACTATTCCAACCAAGAAAGTACACATTTATCTATTTTACATTTTGAGCTTTGAAGAATAGAATCAACTGCCTAAAATTTGTTAAATATTACTAGTCTTTTAAAATGATAGTGTGAGAAATGATGACATAACAAAAAGTAAAAAAAAAAGCAGTTTATGAAATTGATGTGATATACTATACATGAATACTCATATACATAAACATATAGAGCTAAAAACACATTTTTACCAATGTTTGATTATCTTTGGGTGGTAAGTAAATGAATTGTTTTCCTTTTTTTCCTCATTGATTTTTAAAAACTTTGTAAACATTTAACTAATCACTAAACACAATCTACAACTGTTCTATAATAAGTGAATGCTTCTGATGCAAACCCTATACCTCACTTTACAAGTTAAATGTCAGAACCTTATGAAACTGACTTTGGTGCTTCATTAATCTACTTGATTTTGAAAATTTAAATAACAAAACACAGAAACGTAATAAAGCCATGTGCTCTACTGTCAGCTAAGGCACAGAAAGTCTTTGGGAGTGTATTTTTTAAAATAAAGTGCAGCGCTCAAGAGTGGGGGCTCTGAAATAAAACAGCCTGGTTCAAATTGTCATTTAAATATTTTAAGTCTTAGTTTATTCATCCCTAAAGTTGAAATAACAATATTTACTTCCTTGGATTGTCATGAGAAAAATCTTTATAATGAGAAAATCTTTGAAAGTGTTAACATAGTGCCTGAGTGTGTGGCTTATTAAAAGTACTCAACAAATGTCAGCTCTTGCCACTGTCGGAAGAATCTAATTTTGTTAGAGGATTGGCACTACAATAAACAGTACATTGTAGTGAATGCCTTTTCCCATCTTCTTAGACAAGTGCATAGAAACAAGGGAAGCTGGAGGCCAGAAACATAGTGAGTGAATTGTTGAATCAAGGAGGGATCTAACTCTTGTATCCTTCTTGGAGAGCTTCCAGGCACAGGAAGAGAAAGGTCCTGGAGATACTTGGGCTGGAACAATAAGTGACCATCTTGATTTTAAACAAGGGGAAGTTATGCCATCCAAAAAAGAACTGGCGGTGGAGAGAGCTGGGGTGGAGTGAAGAGCACTGCAGAGTTTCACCTCAAGGCCCAAGGAGAAAGAGCCCGCCTTTCAGATTTCTGCCTTCCACAGGAGAATTTCCAATTCTGAAGATCGAATCCAAATTCCTTTTTGAACTGCATGGTTTTCTGTGTTCTGATTGCTGTCTTCCTTTCCAACTATATCACTCGTCCCTTCCCTTTTTAGCATTGTGCTATAGTCACTTGGAGTGGTATAGACTCCAGCCATTAAGGTACACTCTCACCTCCACATGTACTTCCTCTTCCCTCTTTCCACACTTCTTTAGCTCATACACTTCAGCTCATCTTTCAAGACTCCTTTCCTAATCTTTTCATTTTAAGAATAAAATATCCCCTTTTATACCTTCATAAATTTTTGTATTTCTCAACAACCTTTCAAAATATAAAATTTATTAATTTATAGATTCATTTCCCAACAGAATTATTTCTGTTTTAATTTTATGCCTCTGCACACTGGCCATTAACATTTCCCTCATCTGAAAACTTCTCCTCTCCCTTCTCAACTTTCCAAATCTAACCCAAATATTTAAAGTCGCTTCAAATTCCTGTTGTTAGCGATACTGTGACATTTTTTACACTATTAGCTCCTCATAGCCTCATACTATCTCTTGATGGCTTAATTCAGTTTATATTAGGAATTCTCCACTAGCTAAGATTTTACTTCCTCGATCATTTACCAAAAGCTACAACACCTCACATACATTAAGTTCTCTGATTGAGTTAAATCGTGGTAGCATGGGATATATTGAAAAGAGCATAGGCTCTGATGTGGGAAGATTCACGTCACCATTTACATGTTAGCTGATGCATGACATTGTATGGAAATTAATTTTCTTGTGGAAGATTTTGTTTCCTTATCTATAAAAAAAGAAAATAGTGTCTGCTTTCTCTACATTCCATGGTTCTTGAGAAGTAATGGACTAATAATTGTAAGCTGACTTTGAATGTTGTAAAGAACACATAAATAAATTGATAAATGAATATATTCCAATCTACTAATGGATGGCTCATTAACCTATCTGTAAACTATGGTTTGATAGATAATAATGTCTGTTAAATACATTATATTTTCATAATAACATTGTTAAAAATAACATCCAATGATTAGGCCCAGGAAAGTATATCAATTATGAAAACTGTTTTTTCACATCAGAAGAGATATTTCTGATTGATAAAAATTTCTTTACTCATCAAATTGCACAATCTTCCAGGAAGAACTCATTATGTAGGATTTAGTTAACAGAGTTAAATTTTAGCCCAGTTTCCCTAGATGTCTTGAGTAAGTAAAAGCCTCACTAGTGGCAAGATGAATTTTTGGTTGGAGGTAACAGGAGAGTAGTGATATTTGTATTATTACATAGATAAACTATTACTAGTGGGACATCTTTCCTACAAAGAATTTAGTGTAGGGTAAAGAAATGCTTTACTTTAGACATTGTTATGAAGGTAAACAATTTCATGAAAACACAATTTAGCATTTTTAACATCTTTATGTTTGCTATATATGTTACATGTTTTTACAATTTTTATGCCTTTAAGTATTTTTTTAATGTTTCTTTAATATGCAAATTTTCTTGATTGAATACTTTTGAAGGATAAGACTATATATTACATTCTCAGATCTTCTAGTCCCTTGCTTCTCAAAGTGTGTCCCATAAATCACCAGTGATAATATTACCTGAGAACTTGTTATAAATGGTAGATGTAGGGACACACCTCAGAACTACTGAATCTGAATATGAATTTTAACAAGATGCCCTAGTGATTCATAAGCAAATTAAATTTTGAGAAATACTGTTTTAGTTCATTGTTCTGTGAAAGTATCAAATGGTGCGGGATTTCATTAATAAAGATTCAAAGTTCTTTCTACTCTCCTTTCATATCCCATCCCAAACATTCTTTAATTGTCGTCACTAATAGAAATGTCTTTACCTTTCTACACATTTTCTATGGGTATACAAATATAAAAGTATAATTCATAAATCCTTATAGTTTTCAAATCTATGAAGTAGGAAGATAATTTGGGTTCAAAGTAATTAGTTGAGTTTTTTTTTTTAAATCATGTTCTAAAAATGAATAATCTTAAATAAGCATTTACTTCATTTCAGGTACTCCTCTCACGGTGTAATCTCATTCTTTCCTCTCAATCACATAAGAAGTAGATATTATTGAACTGATGGGAACATTGAGGCACAGTGATTTACCCAAGATAACACAGTGTGTTAATAAGAGCTAGGATTTAAACTTATAATTTGATTTCAAAGATTTGATTTGAAACGACTATATTGTATTGCTTTACTTAGAATATGTGTTTTATTTTAGATCTTCAGAGATCTATTGATAGACCACCAAAGAATTAAAGAGGACATTTTAAAAAATACAACCACAAAATTAAGCATAGGTTCCACTTTTCCAGCGCTATCATATATCCATACTAGACAAAAACTTTCTGAAAATAACCCTATTTTAGTTGTGGGTGCCAAGGTTCAATACTTAAGAGCAGTTACTAAGCATCCATTGTGAATTCTCTCTTAGGTTCTAAATGACGCATGTGTTCCTAGAGAAAAACAAAAGTATTGTTTACATTTCTCAGTAAGTTTCCATCTGGAAGGTTAGCTGTTTGTTACGTAATTAAAAGACACTTTCCAGGAAGACTTACCATCCATAACCTAAATATTCCTGAGAGAACTATGACAAACAAACTTTGAATCTTCATGTTCTGAATTATGGACTGTCTCAAACAAAAATGAGTCCTTCAAAGGAGGTTTGTGTCTGGACCAGAATGCATAGCAACAATATACATAACTGTGCATGGTAGTTTAACCTCTTAACTTATAGTAATTTTTCAAAATCTGTCTGTTGCTAATGATATTTCCTTTTATTTTTCTGCTAATTAGTTTTCTAACAACTGTAACTCCAAGAAAGAGTTTTTCCAATACTGACAAGCTGGAAAGCAAGGCAGCTTTCTACTTAGTTGTCTCTTCTCTGGTCTATTTCCACTTCCATTTCTTTAGGGATTTTGTTGGTTTTTCAAAAACAATTGTGTGATATCACTAGAGTGACCATGCCTTGGTATGCCTAAAATAGTTCTGGTTTATTTCTATTTTTCTATTATAATTAGTAAGAGCAGACCCTTTCATTATCATGAATGTTCATTATTGGATGAGCAATTGTATGTTCACTCTACACAAGACTCTATTACATCAGAACTTTGGTATCAGGTAATAATCTCATTTTTTCATTACTCATGGGTCAAAAGCCCATCTGACTATAAATAATCTAAATATGTGTTTCAATTTGAGCTTTGTTTTAATGGTTGGAACTGACTAACTTTAACTGATAAAAGCAAATGAAAAATATCTAGATAAAGCAAGTAAACTTAGGCTCAAATTTTGCAGGATATGGCATTAAACAAATCTATGATGAACGCATAAAACTGTTTTCTCTAATTATATTTTGCAATGATAAAAATAAACAGTTATATTTTACATTGGTAAGAATGAATAGTTATATTTTAAATGATAAAAATGATTTATTTTTAAAAAACATACCTAATTAACTAGCTACAGTACCAAATTCAAAGTGAAGATTAATCTTTATCAATAGGGGATTAGAGATTGAAAAATTTGGATTTTGAGTTCATGAGAATTCCCGCAGTAGACACAAGTTCTTAAAGAGGTAGGTTGTCTTATAATGCAAATTAGACACTTTAAAAAGGCTGACTGCAGCCCTTTGATTATAAGCATTATTATAAAATCTAAGAAGTTTTGTCTAGCATGGCCCCAATTCTCAGCTGTTCATAGATACTCTGGAGAACCTGTTCAAATCTCTATTTTGAGATTATCAAAAATATCAAAATTAAACATATTAAAATTATTTGCTTTCTCTGTGTTAATTCCCCACCATTTTACTAGGTCAGAGATTTTGTCTTGCTCCATTTTTAAATCCCCAGTACCTAGTCCAATTTCTTGACCTTTTTGAATAAATAAATGAATAAAAGAATGAATACACAAATGAAGATACAGTAGCTTTTTACGAATTACAGTAAATTTTCATGTATAGTATGATTTTGAGTTAGGAATAAAATAATTCAATTGTCCTGGATACATTCCTGAGAAAAGACAAAAGTTGAGGATATAGTTGAGGATGTTTATCCTCAGTCCCTTAAATGAATCAGAGTAAACAGGAAACACTAATAAGTTGTTGAAATTGATGTGATGCAGTCAGCAAAAGAAGATACTATGTAAAAAGAACTTCAATATGGAAAACCACAATCATTTCTGATCCCCAATGTAAAGAGCCAGAACCACTCTGGAACGTCTTTTAATCCAAAATGATGTTCTTGTCAAATATTGTGACTAGGCTGTAAAAATCATTATAGTTTTTTTTTTTTAATTTAAAATGTATAGTATGATTACTTCCTTATAAAAAAGCAGTCACGAACAACAACAATAATTTTAAAACCCTCTTTTTGTATGAATATTTTCTTCAGCATATGTTTTCTGTGATATTCAATGACACAATTCTAGAAGTAGAATTGGGGATTGAAGAGAAGGATTTTCATGTTTTCTTTCTATTTAAGAGATAGAAAATCAGAGAAAGATGTGGTTTTGTTCTTGTGCGTGTGTTTTTGCAACATTTTAAAATGGATATTCTTTAATAATAATTACTTTTAATTAAAACAGTCTGATAAGTATGTTAATGAATGCTATCACAACTAGTATGTCCAAAACAAAGCAAACAAAAATTACTTGGCATAGTTAAAATACTACCAAAATTTATAGAATAATTGTACTTCTTTTGGGGGGAAAAATATCAGAACACATAAAATATGAATTATTCCATAATGTAAATAATTAAAATAAATGATAGAGGGCACATTAAGTTTTAAAAACTGAAAAAAAATTGATAAATTCTTCTTCTGGCCTAGTAAGTTGATAAAAATTGAAAATTTTTAAAGTCCCCATTTTGTTCAAGAATTTCCTTTATAGGTATTGAATTTTTCAAAAGATGTAAAGCAAATGTTATTGATATATCAATTATTCCAATTGTTCATTTAACATCAAATCATGTTTCTATAAAAAATAATAAATCTAAAAATTTTTGTGTTTCAATTTTGAATAATGCCATTCCATTTCCTGTTTAATCTGTACAGTAGTATGAATTAATCTTTTATTGAAAACTCTCAGAAATTCCTGGGAAAGAAATTGGACAGAAAATTAATTTCCTATTTGAGAGAATTCCTAGAATTTAAATAAACTTATTGGTTTCACTGAAACCACACGATTAGCATTTTACTAGTCAATAGGTTTAAATGCCTGTGAAGTAGAGATCTACCATCACCTTGATCATCAACTCAACTTGCTCTTCCTAGTCTTGGGTTCAAGGTGCTATATTTACATAAGGAAAATTGTTATGATTTCACATTGTCTAACCTTTTTTCATTCTTTATTAAGATGTATTTGTAACTCTTCTATATGTTTTTATATATTGATATATTTTATGATATACTGGTAGCTTAAAAATGTATTTGTAAATTTTGACACCGTTTTAGAGCTTTAAGTGGAAAATTAATATAGTTTTATAGAGACCAAATCATTTTTGAGAATTTGGTAACTGAAATCCTATATATTGAAAAAGTACAGCATAATTTCAGTAGAGAATTGTGGTAAGGTAATTTGAATTATTTTTGCCCAATTCTATGGAAAGTTGTTATGCAAAATAATTTCTGATCTTTGTAATTACCATTATTTCTAGTAGAATGTTTTAAGGTCATTTTTATTTCATATTATTTTGTTAATAAAATTAATTCTATAAAGGATAAGTCAATGATAAAGAATTAGATATGAATGTGTACTTTTGTGAAGATGGTTAAATTTGGATATTTGGAAGGATACAGATAGATAAGGATAAATTTATTTTGGGTTTATAAATATATCATTTTTGCTGATACATTTAGATTCTACATTTGTAAACTGATGCAGTATATACAAAATAGGCCAGTATTAGTTTGTTGACTAAGGCATGAACAAATTGCATATGTAATATGATTTTTTTCTAATTTCTCTGGAAACTTTTTTCAACATATGTAAATGTCAGTACTTCTACGTTCTTGCAATTTGGTGGAACTCTTCTAAAAAAAAAAACCCTAACTATTTAGACCCTTATGTGAAGCAAAAAGTTATTCTTTTCCCTTGTGTCGTATAGCTGATAAAGGTGAGAACAGTATATAAACAGAGATCATCTGACTAGAAAACAATTTGGATGAAATATTTCAAACATGATGAGACATCTGAATCTTATGATTCTGTTCAGTTCAAAGATCTTCATATAGTCACAACATGGATATGTCAATGTAGCAAAACATGAAGTAACAGCGAGATTCTAATAAAAAATCATCGATGGAGGTTAATAGTTTCTAATGTCTCAATAGCATTTTCCATGAAGACCCTCAAAGAGCAGGACGTTTTCAAGTAGATTTAAAAGGAGAAAGATATTTTAAAATTTTTCAGGTAAAATTAAATGCCAGTTCTCAGTGGATTTTAGTTTATTACCTACTTTAGAAATCTGATGATCTAGGAGATAAAATTTTTAAAATTTTATTTGCATATTGATGCTCCCCTACCTCACTTGACAAAACGATATTATTACTTTAAGGATTGAATGTTTTATTTTAGAGAGAGAATGAATGAAAGTATTGATAAGAAACTGGTATAAACATTACTATAAACATTAAGCAAGATAACTAGAATGATAAACATGTTGAGTAACAAAATTTAAAATCATAATTTAATAAAAATATTATTTCTAAAATGAAACTATTTTATCACAATATGCTCTTTTGTTGGAAAATCAAAGGTTTTGTTTTTCATAAAATGAATTTTATTATAAGACCTAACTCTTTTTATTTTGTCCTCTTACATAGATCTTGACAACCATGAAGCTTCTCATTTTTACCTGCCTCATGGCTGTTGCCCTTGCCAAGCCTGTGAGTAGAGTAGAAATTTAAAAAAAAATTATAGATTCTTTTTAGAAATGACCTGATATCTCATCAAACACAAGATATTGAAAAAAAAATCTTAAAACATTGGATGATCTCTAATTAGCTATCAAAGTCTTGATATTAAAACTGTGGTAATACTTCATATTTTGACCATCATTATATAGTTCACCCAAAACCTTAACTCCAAATAAACTGACTAAAACTATAAGCATCTCACAACTAAAAAATAAAAGGAAAATAAGAAATAATTGCACAAAAAATAAGTAACATCTAAGAATGTGATTAGGCTCTTTCCCTGGGCCCATTATAAAATTAGCATATTTGTAGACATAGAATAGGTATCCCATATGTCCTTACCGAATACAACAATAATCCACATGTTCAGTATATACTTTTGGAACTAGAGTCAAACCTATCTCATTTAAGATAGCTTGTGTCAACCATTTTTTTTCCCGAGGTCTAGAAAACTGGGATGATTCTGCTGATTCAGAGATCAAGTTACTGTGGTCACTGTAGACAGAGAAACTAGATAATGTAAATTAAATAACCTTTCTTCCACACTCCTATCCTCCCAAAAAACTCCAACTCTTTAGACAGTTATGTGAAGCTAAGAGTTATTCTGTTTTCTTGTGATGTGTAGTTAATGCAGGTGAGAACAATATATAAACAGCGATTATCTGACTAGAAAACAATTCAGATAAAATAATGATCGGGGATATTTGGATAGTGAAACTATCTCATACAGAAGCAAAGTTTCTGAAATGCTGAGATAGTCTAGTGTTTTTGATGAGACTCTTAACCTCTAAATCTCCATTCGGACAATACAGAATCATCAATAACTCAATTTCTAACCCAATAGTGTTTCTGCTATACATTAAGCACGACTAGAAAGAAATCTCCGACTTCAGGTTACAAAAAAACAAGTTCAAGTTCCTCAGAAATGTGTCATTGGAGTAGTTCTTATCCTGTTCTTTTAAAAACTAAATGGATAAGGTTCCCCAGTAAACAGATTTTACATCCTTATTCCAAAGAAAACATGTTTTTTTTTTAATGCTATCATTTAAAAAACCTGTCATTCCATAGTCAAAATTCATATCAAAATAAATGTTTATAAATTTAATTGATAAAAATAAAACCAAGATAAACAACATTTAATTAAGAAAGTATAGATTTGCTCCAAAAGTTTATAAGCTTTAAAATCACTTTTAAAACTATCATATAATATAAATAGTTAAGAATACTAAATAACGTCTTTATCATTCTGGATTAATTCAAAATAACTAAAAAAGTTTTTTTAGACTTTTTACATAGTTTTCTCAATTCTCTGCCATATTATAAAGGAAATAATTAACCCATTTTCCTTTGATATTTGCTCATAAAATAATTTTAGTTCTCTCTCTTTTTTTTTACTCTCAAATAAACTTGGTCTCAGACAAATTTAACTGTTAAGATACAAACCATTTTTATAAAGTAATGTTAAAATTTATAGATTATATTGGTACTGTAATATTATTATTATTATTGTATTTTGATTGCTTTTTGTTTTGTTTTACAACTCTTGCTTTGTTTTTCACAGAAACTTCCTCTAAGACACCCAGAACTCATTCAAGTGAGTATTCTATGTTCCAAGAACTTGCTCTCATTGTGAAACTTAAGTGACTCTAGACCTATTCCACCCTTCTCTATAAAACAGCCAGTTTTGCATTCACTGAGGTATCATATCTTCAGTTCATTTACCTACCATTATTGATTCCTTCTTACAAACCTTTTTAGAGAGAAGAGCAAATGAATTTATAAATATATATGATTAATAAAAGTCTTATTACTCAAGAAAAATAATTAATTAAACATATATGAATATAACATGGTTTATTTTCATGTATTTCTGCTTCTTTCTATCTCTTTTACTTGCATTCAAACATATGACTTACAATTTGGTCTCATTTTGCACACTGAATCTTGAATTAGATACTGCTACCACATCTTTCCACAATAGCTATTAATCCTTCACTCTGTCCACTAATTGAACTAATATCTCTCTTTTTTTTTTTTTTAATTCTTTGCAGAATGAACCAGACGGCACAGAGGTAAGGTTCTTTCTCACCTCCCCACTCCCACCCCCAACAAACTACTCTCTTTCAGTTAGCTATGATGAATGTTGAACGCCTTCTTCATTCCAATTTTTACTTACCTTTAAATATATACAAGTACTCGAGTACTTGAATTATTCTCTCAATTCTCTGTTTTGATTAAATCCCTATTCAATTCCTCCTTTGACATGGTCTACTAAATCTAGGCCTGGTAAGAAAGAAACCAAATAGGGTGTCTCCTTGAGATTTTAAAATTTGATCATAAAACAAAATCTAATTATCTTTTCTTTTACCTGTGAAATATGCTGATTTATCCAATTAAATGGAGAACTTGTATTAAAAATAGAAAACATGCTCATTTGGGAGATTTTTTTTATTTTTATAATTCACAATTTAATTTCTACAGGAGGTCCTCAAACAAAGAAAGTTTTTCAAGTTTGCTCTGGTAAGTGTTACTTACTCTTCTTAAAACAAACATTTTTCTAAGAAAATTAATATAATTTTAGTTTATAAATATGTTTTTTCACTTGATCAAACTTTCTCTTCATTCATTCACCTAAGTACCTGTAAAGAATATAGACAACAGATATGTAAATATTAAAGAACTGCTTTAAATTTTAATTTGTACCTGTACATTTGTCTCTCTGCAAAAACACCTATGCTTTCCTTTGCATAACCTATGTAAAACTTTACAATTTCTGTGGTTATTACAATAGTGTTCTCTTTCTCTAAATAACACCCAGTATATGTAGTATTTTCTATAATTTTGTGACTTAATTGTCAAATAGAACACAAATGGAAATTTTACTTGAAGGCCACTATTTAAAAAATTGATAGGCAACCAAACTTTGTCTAAATGATTTTTAATATAATCTTTTATTTTTCGTAGTCTATACCAGGAGAGATAAGAAAGGTAAGAAATTCTCCCCAAGATGTGCTGTAGAGCTAACAAAGGGAAGCAAATGATCTGTCTAATTCTTTATTGCCATTTTATGGAAATAAACATTAGATTTATTGAACTAGACTGATGGGCTCAATAGAACTCAGAATTATGACTAAAATATGGTGAAAATTAATAACAAATTTAATGGACAATAATTTTTAAATACTTTTAAGTGTACTTTACATGCTGACAGCTTAAACAAGGAGAGCTTAGCAACAAGACAGTGTTAAAAATAATGCAGCAAGAAATATTAATACATTTATGAAAAGTATATTTATTTTTTAATTTGCAGCAGCACAGTATAAGCTATAGTTTCTCATAGATTTTATTTATGTATGCTCTTCTCCACTATTATTTTTTTCTTTTCTATTACTAAGGAACACAACAATGAATGGAACAAGGTAAAGAACATCAATGATACTTAAATTATTTTAAAAATTTGTCTTTCAAAAATACATTTTACAAGTTATACTTTATTGGTTTCAACAGAGACCACTGAGAGAAAAACAGAGCGATGAACTCAAGGTACCAGAATTTTCTTAAAATAGTGTGGCCAAAAAGTATGTTTTAATTTAGAAAAAAAAAAATTTCCCTTTAGCATATGTACTTTACTTGAACTTTTTAGTTAGACATTCAAAATGACAAATAATGTTGAGAATTCTAAAAAATACTAATTTTATTGACTTAAGAATGAAGAGACAAAACATTAGGATGGATGGATGGAAGGATAGATGGAAAGATGGATGGATGGATGAATGGAAGAATGGATGGATGGATGGATGGATCAAAGCATAAATGCATGCAGGACTGGCCAATTATTTGCACTTACTGCCAAAGTTGAAGGAACGCTTTATTGAGATTATTATATAAAGTAATATATCTGCTCCAAGAATGTTTTACATAGTTATGGTTGGTTATTCACTTTCTTTACACATGATTATTTTGGATTTAGGCTGTCTACTATATTTTTAATAGATTTTGTAATAAGAAACCACACTCAAAACTTATGAGATTAAAAAATATGTATTCTTAACTATCCTTCATACCTGAATGATTCTTTTCTTGGCAGGGTACTAATAATTCGTTTTAAAATGAATAAATCTTATATAAGGAAAAGAAAGAAGTAAAAGGATTTTCTTTAAATATTCTACTCAAAATGAATAAATAATTCTCTTAAGTCAACACTAAGACAGATATCTCAATTTTAAGAAAAAAAGATAAATTATATCCTATATTGGCCAGAATTAGCTGGATAGCTAAATTCACAGTAATATTTTGAGCTTAAATTCTTTGGATAATGTCACTACTCTCTATATTGCTACGGTCATGAAAACTGAACACTGCATATTAGATGGGGGAAATTTATTTTGTTTATGTATTTATCCACATTGCATCAATGCTTTCTGCACTTTTATTTATCATATGGTCTTTAATCTAATGTTCCAGTTTAATGGCCAAATCCAGGTTAAAGATAAAAAGAAGTTAGGCTGGTTAAAGGAAAATGTAAGATTACTTATATTGATTTATCATAACATATAAGAATCCAAAATAGTTTTTATTAAAATCTGAAATGAGAATTAGAAAGGTAAATCCTTTGGTTAGCTCAAGCCAAAGTAATCAGGCTTTTTTGTTTTTCTTATCACTTAGCTGTTGCCTCAATTTTCTATTTTCTTTGGCATCTATTTCATTCAGTAATTATTATTTTTCATTTTAATTTTTGTCATAAAAAATAAAATTAATTATCTTTTATTTTCCCTAAGGAACATGTTATGAGTGACTCCCAAGTAAGACATCTTTATTTTAATAAACTCTGCATTTATATGTCATATGTAATATGTGCTGTATGCTTCAAGAGAGCTATCTTCTCAAATTGAACACCTTAAGCAGGACTATTATACCCAATAATGTATAATGTTTTGCCAGATAAATTAAAATTGAAAGAAGAAATTTGTAATTTGAATGATAATCAGTGAAAACATTATTTATTAAAATAAAGAGTAAGAAGCAAAATGTGCATGAATGTTTAAAATGAAACATGAGACTCCAAGAAAACCCTGCTTTTGCTATCCCAGAGTATGAGGTCACTCTCTTCTATGCCAAGAGTAGTCCTTGCACAGAAAGAATCTATTGTAGCAACAATCTATGATCAATGGGCTGTGCTTCCTAATTTAAAATTATGGAAAAGAGGGTCAAATATATGATATTGGAAGAAGAGTTGAGTTTGGGTGGTGGACACACAATATGATATACAGATGATGTATTATAGAATTATACACTTGCAAGCTATATAATTTGTTAACCAATGTCATCCCAATAAATTTAATAGAATTTAGAAAATATATGTGAAAAATATCTGTTAGCCTATAATATCTGGTTAATCAAATCTCCCAAGAGATGACTACTTTGCTGAATATCACAATCAATCTTTTAAAATATGTGCTTGGGATCAAAAATTATATTGGTATGTAATTACTTTTTAAATTTATTTTATTTTTTAATTTGCAGCAGCACAGTATAAGCTATAGTTTCTCATAGATTTTATTTATGTATGCTCTTCTCCACTATTATTTTTTTCTTTTCTATTACTAAGGAACACAACAATGAATGGAACAAGGTAAAGAACATCAATGATACTTAAATTATTTTAAAAATTTGTCTTTCAAAAATACATTTTACAAGTTATACTTTATTGGTTTCAACAGAGACGACTGAGAGAAAAACAGAGCGATGAACTCAAGGTACCAGAATTTTCTTAAAATAGTGTGGCCAAAAAGTATGTTTTAATTTAGAAAAAAAAAAATTTCCCTTTAGCATATGTACTTTACTTGAACTTTTTAGTTAGACATTCAAAATGACAAATAATGTTGAGAATTCTAAAAAATACTAATTTTATTGACTTAAGAATGAAGAGACAAAACATTAGGATGGATGGATGGAAGGATAGATGGAAAGATGGATGGATGGATGAATGGAAGAATGGATGGATGGATGGATGGATCAAAGCATAAATGCATGCAGGACTGGCCAATTATTTGCACTTACTGCCAAAGTTGAAGGAACGCTTTATTGAGATTATTATATAAAGTAATATATCTGCTCCAAGAATGTTTTACATAGTTATGGTTGGTTATTCACTTTCTTTACACATGATTATTTTGGATTTAGGCTGTCTACTATATTTTTAATAGATTTTGTAATAAGAAACCACACTCAAAACTTATGAGATTAAAAAATATGTATTCTTAACTATCCTTCATACCTGAATGATTCTTTTCTTGGCAGGGTACTAATAATTCGTTTTAAAATGAATAAATCTTATATAAGGAAAAGAAAGAAGTAAAAGGATTTTCTTTAAATATTCTACTCAAAATGAATAAATAATTCTCTTAAGTCAACACTAAGACAGATATCTCAATTTTAAGAAAAAAAGATAAATTATATCCTATATTGGCCAGAATTAGCTGGATAGCTAAATTCACAGTAATATTTTGAGCTTAAATTCTTTGGATAATGTCACTACTCTCTATATTGCTACGGTCATGAAAACTGAACACTGCATATTAGATGGGGGAAATTTATTTTGTTTATGTATTTATCCACATTGCATCAATGCTTTCTGCACTTTTATTTATCATATGGTCTTTAATCTAATGTTCCAGTTTAATGGCCAAATCCAGGTTAAAGATAAAAAGAAGTTAGGCTGGTTAAAGGAAAATGTAAGATTACTTATATTGATTTATCATAACATATAAGAATCCAAAATAGTTTTTATTAAAATCTGAAATGAGAATTAGAAAGGTAAATCCTTTGGTTAGCTCAAGCCAAAGTAATCAGGCTTTTTTGTTTTTCTTATCACTTAGCTGTTGCCTCAATTTTCTATTTTCTTTGGCATCTATTTCATTCAGTAATTATTATTTTTCATTTTAATTTTTGTCATAAAAAATAAAATTAATTATCTTTTATTTTCCCTAAGGAACATGTTATGAGTGACTCCCAAGTAAGACATCTTTATTTTAATAAACTCTGCATTTATATGTCATATGTAATATGTGCTGTATGCTTCAAGAGAGCTATCTTCTCAAATTGAACACCTTAAGCAGGACTATTATACCCAATAATGTATAATGTTTTGCCAGATAAATTAAAATTGAAAGAAGAAATTTGTAATTTGAATGATAATCAGTGAAAACATTATTTATTAAAATAAAGAGTAAGAAGCAAAATGTGCATGAATGTTTAAAATGAAACATGAGACTCCAAGAAAACCCTGCTTTTGCTATCCCAGAGTATGAGGTCACTCTCTTCTATGCCGAGAGTAGTCCTTGCACAGAAAGAATCCATTGTAGCAACTATCTATGATCAATGGGCTGTGCTTCCTAATTTAAAATTATGGAAAAGAGGGTCAAATATATGATATTGGAAGAAGAGTTGAGTTTGGGTGGTGGACACACAATATGATATACAGATGATGTATTATAGAATTGTACACTTGCAAGCTATATAATTTGTTAACCAATGTCATCCCAATAAATTTAATAGAATTTAGAAAATATATGTGAAAAATATCTGTTAGCCTATAATATCTGGTTAATCAAATCTCCCAAGAGATGACTACTTTGCTGAATATCACAATCAATCTTTTAAAATATGTGCTTGGGATCAAAAATTATATTGCTATGTAATTACTTTTTAAATTTATTTTATTTTTTAATTTATTTAATTTATTTTTTATTTAAGTATAGTTGGTATATAACTTAGAAGAAAAACTAGGTATTTCAAAGGGTAGATGTTTATAAGCTAGTATAATCTTAGTTTCATACTGAAATTGATTGTTGTATTTTAATTTTTCCAGTTTATTCAAATCAAAGTAATTCCAAGGGTAGATGAGAATAAACACTTAACCTAGAGTTCTGGATCACTCAGTTCAATAAGGCTTTTCCCTTAAGGATTTATTTATATTACAGAAATACATATACATTTTGCATTCTACTCAACCATATATCTGTGTTTATTTTAATAAAAATGTTTTAAATTATCAGATAAGTTATTATACTTCTCCCCTCTAACATAAAATTGATACTCCAAGAAAATAGATTACATTGGCCTGAATATTTTCATACCGCTTGTTTCAGTTCTGAAACCAGGAGTTAGCAACCCAGTAAGAAAGTATGGTACTAGTCTTCTTTCACTTTTAAAAGTCTCAGGGTCACTAACACTATGTGTTTTTTGTTTTTGTTTTTCCTCTTAGCAAAAGATACTTAGCAGTAGCTCATTAAGTGAGGTAAATGATTTTGATGTTAATTCAATGTTTCAGTTAGGTAGAAAATGTGTTTATGAAAGTTTGTTTCCATAAAGATCATATTTTATAAGGTCTGATTACACAGGGCACTATGCATGCAGCTTTATTCTACTTTTAACACATATGAATATCGACCTAACAGATATAAAAAGCAACTATTTGTCAGAGATAAAATTAAAGAATTGTTTCTGGGAAAACCATAATATCTGGCCGTCTGTGGGTCCAACCATTTTGTTTTTCCTAATTATTTTGCCTTTCCCATTTTTTTTTTTTTTTGGTAGAACTCAAACTTGTCATTAAAAATTGCAATAATGACTATGCTTCCAAATCAATGATGTAAAGATGTTACATACTGTGTAGAAATCAACCAATTCTAGGTTAGTCAGATGCTGGAATCCTTTGCCCCTTGTTAAGATAAATGGCAGCGGGGTGGGAGGCGGCGGGGCAGAGATGATAGCCTTAGAAGATGATGGACTCCTTCCTTTAACTTTGGGAAAAGACCCTCAACCAAGTTACAGATAAAACCAACTCAACATTATAGAGTTTATGTGAATTCAGTAAAGGTGAATATTTCAGATCCTCCTTAAACATTATGAATATCTTCCCTGGAAAGCACTGAGAAGGGAAAGGTAACCTTGTATATAACATGTACCTCAAATTATTGCCCTTGTCTTAATTATCCAGGAATTTATTGCCAAAATCAGTTAACCACAGTTGTTTAGCAATAGTGCCTGGTTAATTAGTATTCTTACCTTAAATGTAATGTAAACTAATAAGACATAAAATTAAAACTGTGCATGTTTTTATTTTTTTAAAGGAAGTTGTTCCCACTAGCACTAAGGTAAGATATATTACTAAATTTAAAATATATAAATATTATCTTATATATGTTACAATTTATTTAAATCACACACACACACACACACACACACACACACACACACACACACACACATTTTTTTAGCAGAAACATATTCTTAAGGAAGATGTACTTAACCAAAGTTATCTGGTAAAATTTCATTAAAACTTTATCAAAGGCAAATATACCAAAAAATGAAGAATGTTGTATTGACAAGTTATGTCTCCTTTGCAATACCTACTAACTTTAATCCATAGTAAGCAGTCTGAAGGACTCTAGCAGTTTACTAATTCCCTTTTGAAAATAAAACTAAATACTTTATTATCCCAAGTATTTAGTTTATGCATTTAGTTGAGTATTTGTATTTTATAGTCTGCTTTTGAATCTGAATAGCATAGTATTTAAAAATCAGTCTACACATTTGGCCATACTTGAGTTTGACTCTAAGCTCTACCTTTTACCAGTTTAATTATCTACTATAAGTCTAAATGTGGCTTGTAGCAGAACTTCATCAGTTTTTGCTGAGTTCATCTAATATTCTGATTTAATTTGATCAAAATTAAATCTAACCAGAAAGCAAAATTCATTTTAAATTTCCTTAGTAATGCTGACATAAGATATACTGTAAGTAAAATTATCTAAATATTCATTTATATCTACATCGTAATTTATTTTAAGTTAAAAATAAGCTAAGGAAGTTGTTTTCCAATGTTTTAAAAAGGAATAATTGAATTATTCCAAATTTATTTGTGGTAAAAAAAAAAAAACACTAAAGTAGGATTAATAGTTCCTCATTTTTTACTCTCGGACTGGTCATTGTGGGATTTTAGCTTCAACACTTGAAAATGGCAGGTTGGACTGAATGATATCTAAGCAATTGAGAATATTTTTCCTTTTTACTAAGAACAGTTGAACAAATATAACCAACTCCAGCTGGCAAATGTTTTATTTATTCTAATACAAAATCATATTCTGTAGAATTAAATTAACATTAAGTTTTAAATTGGGGCCACTTCTAAATATGCTTTCTTTTTTCTGAAGAAATTATATATTCTAGCTTTGACCATTAATAATAGCTGACAAATGATTACCTATATTTATATACTGTCAAAGCTATTTCTTTCTATTTATGCCTACACTAATGTTGTATGTCATATACATAATTACTCAAGAGAGATAAATTTACTTTGACTGAATTCTCTATCGAATCCTCTTATAGCCTACTTGATGATGCATTGTATTCAGAAATTTATCATGTATTTATTTTCCCAAATCCAATCCTGGGGTTTCCACAAACGTGTCTGCTTGTGGAAGCACAGACATGACAAATAAATTTTCCATTTAAGGAAAGAATGTAAATTCTAGAGAAGAAATCAGGAGTCCTAAACCTTCAAATTGTTTTTATCAAAACTCTTTAAGAAAGAATGGAAATGGGAATGAAGGAGTTGATCTAATTCTCTCTGAATCTGTTTCCTTATTTGTGAAATGGAAATATTGTTATACTTACTTCCTGATATCATATTTAATATGAATGAACAATCTCCTTCTGAATTTGCCCTGAGTCAGGCTTGTAGTAGGTTCAGTAAAATGTTCATTCCTCCTCCTCCTATTTCCACTATCCAGTCTAAAATTTGCTGTGCTCATGAGACTTCAGCCAACACTTTGAAGATCTTTCCTTAGTATGTGCATCTAAACTATTTAAATTCTCTGTATGCTGAGGGTACGGATAGATCTAAAACGTACCTATCAGCACAATCCTCTTATAGTATTTAGTTATGATCCTTAGATTATCATAGAGGACAAAGACAAAACAAAAATAAACAAACAAACAAAAAAACCCAAAAATCTTTCTTTTGGTTACAGCAAGCAAACTTGACTTAATTAGGACTTTTGGGAAAAGACCCTGTCCTAATTTAGCAAAATTACATTTTCATGTTTTCTTCTGTTATCAAAGTAGGGAGAGGAAAGTCAATAATGGATTTAATTTAGACCCAACTGTTACTCTGTTTCTGTTTCTAAGTTGCCTGTGGTTAAAGTCCAAATAAATTTAAACATATCAGTACCCCACTGGAATTCATCATTACTGATCCAGAAGTTACCTGAATAATATATTTTATTACCTTAGCTATAATATGGCTATCCTGTAACCTCCACAAGTGTGAGAATTATGTTGGTTTTGCTCATAGTGTTCATTACATTTCATAGTTGTGTCCCCAGTATTTTGCATAGTTTCTACGTAAATGAAAGTACCTAGTAAATATTTGTTATTTGTAAGTGGTAAAATCAATATACTAAAACAAAAGGTTTTCTCTTCCTTAAGAAGCTGTCCATGACCAGGTAAGATTATTGATTAAATCTAGAATATTTTAATACTTTCTTCATGTGTTATGTTTTTATAACATGTGCTCCTCTTTTTCTTTTTTTTTTTTAACAGAAATATATTCTAAAAGAATTTTTTGTATTACTCATATCTTGTAATACTTTATCTTTGGTAACCAAAGATAAAATTTAAATAAATGATTCATAGTCATGAACATAAAATACGTAGTCTTAGAGAACTGATAGATTATTATTTCTCCCCAGTGTATGAATCTTAAATATTCTTTATTTTTGCAAACTATATTAAGCTTAGCCTTCAGTAGAATATTTTTCCTAAAGTTAGAAAATAAAAAGTGTCTTGACATTTTTTCATATTTTTGGCATAGAACACAGTTTATCTTAAATTTCATGGATGATATTATACTCTTGGTACATTGTCAGAAAAATGTGTTAAACCAGATGTCTAAGTAATTAAGAATTTATTTTGTTTTATACAGGAACAACTTTCCAGGACAAATGAATACGACCACGTCCAAAGGGTAACAGTTTGCTTAATAAATTATGGAATAATAATATACTGTGACATTTAAATATTTGTTTTTAAATAGCCTCACACTTTGAAGAGATTTCTTTTTTCTCAAGCAATTATTTCTCACTCCCAACTTTTTGAAATGATTTCTACATTCACACTACTGCTTTCTTCTGGGCTCTGATAATTGGACCTGTGTTAACAACATAGGTTCTTGGAGTTCAGTATTGAAGAGTGATCTTAAGAAAACCTTTATTCATTGTTCCTCAAGTACTCTAAAAGTCTTTTCCAAAAGTTTCTTAACTATGATCCACTTGTAGAGCATAGTTTGAATTTTTTTTTTTTACTCAGAGTAAACATCTCTTGTTTAATAGCCATGTCAGAAATGAATGACATAATTCATTTTTAGAGATTCCAAGCAGCTATTGCTCATACATTATTGCTTTTCAATCATCTTTTCCTCTTGTTTTTCCAACAGCTTGATGTCTATCCCTATGCTGTTTGGTATTATCCTCCACAAATTATACAGTATATTCCTTACTTACCATTCTATGACATCACTAAACCCATCACTTCTGAGAACATTGAGAAAACTGACATTACGTCAGAATAGTGGTAAGTTTTTTTCAATTACTGCATATTAATGTTCCCCCAAAGGGAATAAAAATGGCAACAGAAGTAGATTTGACTTTGGGTGGTAAACAAGCAATGTGCAATATACAGATGATGTATTATTGAATTGTATACTTGAAACCAACATAATTTTATTAACCAATGTCACTCCAATAAATTTAATTAAAAATTGTTATAGAATATACCATAGGAAAAAAATTTAAAATAAACATGGAAAAAATCAATATTTAATGCCTTATACTAGAATTTTCTGAAATGGAAATTGATAATACTTTCTGGTATCCATGACTAATATTAATCCATTACTTGGGAATATGTGGAGCAGTGCTATCTATTCTAGGAGTGAAATTCATTCTGATAAGGGTAGGGAAAAACATCTCCCCAAATTAAAAATATAAAGTGTTCTAATATGTAATTCAACTTTATGGTCTTTGCACTCCTACTAAACTTTAAGTGCCTTCCTTTGGGTTATGCTTATGATACACATAAGAATTCAATGTAGAGAATAGAGCACAAATCTTGGCATTTTGTAGTCCTAAATTCAAATCCTGGCCTTTTGCTTACTTTAAATAATATAATGATAATCATAAAACAATTATTATGATTATAATAATCTTTGTTTAATAAGTCTCTAGGAAAATAAAACAGTAAGTAGCAGACATTTCATTTGATTTAGTAAAAATTTATTACTAACTACCTTCATCACATCATTTTAACAATTTTTGTTTCTTCAGAAAACTTAAATGGATTTCAGGAACTCCATAGTTATGGCCCTCGGTAAGTTTGGAAATTACCTGTCTAACCATTGATCCTATTTCCTTATGAGAACTTAGTACAAAGATGTGATTGTACACTATGAAGTTTTTGCTTTGTTTTGTTTCCTGCAGTCTAGCTACTTGTGAACACATTATCACTAAGATAATAATTTGTCTTGCACATTTGCAATTTTTTGTTTTATAGTATTATATTTAAATAAAAACAAAATTATCTAATTTTAACTAATATAATTTATAATCTTGAAACTCCTATACAAGTACAAGTATGGATGTTGCTAATTTTCCATGAAGATATGACTTTGAAACTCTGGTGAATACAACAGTGGGATCCGTTCTTTATAATCACTACAAAAGAAAATCCTTAGCTAGTCACATAGTGAAACCAAGTGTTTCAAATATCTACAGATTTGTTTTAATTATCTTTATACACTATATTGGAGCTTCTAATGTGCGTGTGTGTTTTCCTTCTCCAATAGTAGAAACTTCCCTTTGAACAAATCAAACTAAGAAAAAGATAAAACTCTGAACTATGTGGAAGGTCTTTCTTCTAACTACCTTACTGAAAAAAACAAAAAAAAAAAAACAAAACTTATCTAGCAATAAATTGTCTCTAAAACTGAAAAATCAGGATCAATAGATATGTAACAGGAAAACAAGAATAACACTGAGCTTCAAGATGAAGAGAAAATGACTATTAAATATATCATATCATAATAATGTCTCTTCCCCTCAAAAATATGTAATGTAACTAATAAATGCTACTTTTTCTATTTACAGATGTGACTGAAAATTACATTCTCTAAATTTCTCCCGTCTACTATGTACAACCTTCCTACAAAAAAGCTTTGACTATTATTTTAGAATAACAGGACTCTCCCAAACTGAGGGCAATCTTTCTTCTTGAGTTCTCTACTGCATATTAGATAGCATGTTATTATTTTCTTTAAGCTAAATTTTCCTAACACTTTATTGTTTAAATTCCAGTTGTATCATGCCAGTATGAAGGCCACTGGATCAGAATGTATTTAAAGTCTTTACTAAATTTCTATTATTGAAATTTTGCTTAAACATTTTTTGAATCGCTTCTTCTGTAAGTATCATCATTTCAAATAGTTGTGTGCAGTGCCTGAGACTTTTTTCTTCTCAATAAATTACATTTTAAGGCACAATCTATGTTTTCTGTCATTATTCCATTCAACAATCTTTACATAATCTTAAATCTTTACGTATGTAATTTTTTTCATTAAATTTTTATGACACTTTCAATCACATTTTAATGAAAAAATATTAAAATGTCACTTCTGTCTGACAATGGCAGATTACAAACTGGATCTGAGATCTTTCATTTGAAGCCAGCTGTTTATAGAATATTTCCTATGAAGACATGAAATATTTCCCAGAAAGAAACAGCAGTGTGGCTGTTGTGGGCACACTGGGAATTTGAACAACCTGGTTATGCAATTTACTTATGCTGTCAGGATTTGTTTGAGCCCATTCCACTTTATTATACTGCAGTTTATAGTTAGATAGGTTAGATAGCAATTTAAATGCACATCTCAGCACACACACAGGTCATCTAGTATCTATGGTGGGCTCTTCAATGTCCTTCAAAGCCAAACAAGGAGCTATTTCTTAAAATGAGAAGTTATTTACTCTGATATTCTCAAAGCCCCAGATGGGATTTGCTTTTCAACACAACATTTCATGACCCTTTAAGAACAATTGTATCTACCAAGCCATAACATACAAGTGACAAGGCCTCTCATACCATAGCTTCAACTATCTAGATGGTCATCAGTTGTTCTGCATCCTACTGATTGTGTGTATACACACACACACACATACATTCATAAGACCCAGATATGATTTTTTTTACCTTGAAAATCAAAAGAAAGTTGTTTAGCAATCAGTCTTCTGCTTTCACTCAGAGTTAACAAGTACAATGTGAAACAATTTGTTTTTCAATCTAGAGAAGGTTTATCGATATTCTCAGACTACTAGACCTGTAGGAAATTAATGAAGGGTGCAGGCCCCTGTGTCTTCATAAAATACATCTCTCAGCTTCTGTCATTATGTCAATTCCCAAGGCATCAAGAGTACTTAATATTTCTTGCGTTGTGAACCCCGTAAGAACAAAGTCATCAATTTAATGACTGCATGATGAACTACAAGATAAGACAGTCATGTTTCCTATAGACTAAACTGTGGTGCAAGACTGGAATAGACCTGTCCTTAAAACTGTCCCATGAAGTGGAAACCTCTATTTTGCAAGATGAAAGCAAACCATTTTTGCTATTATTTTCTTCTTTTTCTTTAGTTTTAAAGTGAGAATGGAGAAAAGTGGATTTGTCAGGTTACTAGCTATAAAGCAGGTATTAGAAATTTATC
>NW_011888838.1:7742579-7744453 GCF_000151845.1 Pteropus vampyrus
TATTATTTTCTTCTTTTTCTTTAGTTTTAAAGTGAGAATGGAGAAAAGTGGATTTGTCAGGTTACTAGCTATAAAGCAGGTATTAGAAATTTATCTGACACTACATTTAAAATACCAACTGTAATAGGTTATTACCAACCACCTCATTAAATTTGCCATAATTTATTGTTATTCTTTAAGAAGCTATTGCAAAAGCAAATGAGGAAATAGGATAAAGATATAATTCACTAATCTTGCTTTTTTTGGCCTTTAACAGTCACTAAAATTCCCCTAGATATGCAAAATTATTATTTAATTATAGAAAGAAACACAAGAATGGTTTCTAGTCAGTATTTTTTGGCAGTTTTACTCCTTACATCAAGGAGGTAGTATGGGGATTAGACCAGTTTCTAACTATATCTATTTAAAGAATACACTCTGAACTGAAGACTTACCATGAATAGTTTAGACTATCACTAGGTATAAAAGGAGATAAACTTTAATGACAACATCAGTTATTACTTGACTAAAAGAAATTCCAATATAAACAACACATCATCATATTCTCCATTCCAAATAGTAAGTAAGTAAGGCTGAGAATGAATCACAGAGAATCTGTAAGAAAATCAGATAATTCCCTTTCTCCAGGTAAATGCTCCAAAACTCAAATGTTGAAGGCAAAGACCAGGATTGTTACTATGATGTTATAGTAAGATCTTTTCAAAAGAGCTTCGACTTTCTCTAGATTCATAAATGGATTCTTATTTGGAAATTGGAAGTGCGGTGGATCATCACTTTACCTGATGGTAGCTTCAGCCAGATTTCTGTTCACCAGAATATTTTTATATTTATATATCAAAATCATTCTGATGAGACTGCCATTCGATTTTTCCTAGAGATATAATAATTAGCCTCACAAAGAAATCACTTCTGGTTTGATCTTTTCTAATGCAATTACTACCCTTGCACTACATCTATGATAAATTTTAATTATCGTCTTACTACAAGAGTTTACCTGCTATCTCCTCTGCTATCACTTGGTTTGGTAACACAATGCTCTTCCTACCTTCCCTGAGGTCAGAAATGAAATTTCAAATACTGTGTGCTTCTACTAAAGTTCTCAGTCAACTGTAAGTAGGCAGCAAAGACTCTTTATAAAAGTCTATTTTTCATGGAAAAGATTAAAGCATAGTCATCTACTTTTTTTGTCTATAGACATGGAGAAACTATGTGTCATTAAAATTAAGCATATTTATCTACAGATATTTTTTAATGTTTCTCTTTTCATTATGGTTACCAAATTCTCTTCTAGAATCCAACAAGTAACAAGTGAGGTAAAACACAGTTGCAGAAAAATGATGCTGATAGTGATCTGAAGAATATGTCTTCTCCTCTGCTACACCTTCCAATCTATTATGGTCATGCAGAAATACATACATCAAGTGTGATGAGATTTGGGGACTCATTGGAGAAACTAGGAACATAAATTGGTGTGTAAAATCTCCTAAGTTTTTAAATATGGTTTAGGTTTTTTTTTTTTTTTTTTTTTTTTCCCAATACAAAACGCACATTCTCCTTCTCTTTCTTGGCCAGATTTAGAGTCTAAGACACTAGTCTATATACTACCCTGTACATTAAGAAAAGAACTTTCTAGTTTTTTATACTTACTTCCAGTCATATCAAGGTTGAATTCTGGTTATACTGAAGCAAAAGCAAGTAGTGGGAAATTAAGGTAACTAATAGCTACAGTAAACAAAGCAACCACGATTTCATCATGAAAAAAGAGGCACATTGAGAGTTTCAGGAGCATTCAGAAGTTGGGGGTTCTCTAAATAAGGGGTCCCATCCCCCAGAGCACAGACCTTACCCATCTGTGGCTTGTTAGGAACCGGACC